>NC_055973.1:6032674-6057674 GCF_018492685.1 Alosa sapidissima
CACCACCGTGTCCCTGGCAGTAACTATGGGCCCTCAGGTTTTTGACGTGGGCTAGTATTCTGAGGGAAGTTGAAAACACCAACACACACACACACACACACATACACACACACACACACACAGAGATAGAGAGTCCCTTTCATGCCGGCAGCCCTGGGGAACAGCCCAGTGATGTGTGGTGAAATGAAATGCTGGTGTCAGCCCACTGTGACCCACTCTCAGTCTGTTTGCCCCAGTTAGCAAGTGGAGGAGGAACAGTGTGATTGCAAACACCAAGACAAACAAACAAACCAACAAACACAAAGCACACTGCAAGCTTCCATTCGGTCTCTGTCCACAGGCAGACATCTCCCACCCACACTCCTGGACTCCACTCTCCACTGGGAAATAGATGTGCTGGTCATATAATTAGAATATCATCAAAAAGTTGATTTATGTCAGTAATTCCATTCAAAAAGTGAAATTTGTATATTATATTCATTCATTACACACAGACTGATATATTTCAAATGTTTATTTCTTTTATTTCTTTCTTTTGATGATTATAACTGACAACTAATGAAAATCCCAAATTCAGTATCTCCGAAAATTAGAATATTACTTACCAATACAAAAAAAGTTTTTTTAGAAATGTTGACCAAATGAAAAGTATGAACATGAAAAGTATGAGCATGTACAGCACTGAATACCTAGTTTGGGCTCCTTTTGCCTGAATTACTGCAGCAATGCGGCGTGGCATGGAGTCGATCAGTCTGTGGCACTGCTCAGGTGTTATGAGAGCCCAGGTTGCTCTGATAGTGGCCTTCAGCTCTTCTGCATTGTTGGGTCTGGTGTATTGCATCTTCCTCTTCACAATACCGCATAGATTTTCTATGGCGTTAAGGTCAGGGGAGTTTGCAGGCCAATTAAGAACAGGGATACCATGGTCTCTAAACTAGGTAATGGTAGCTTTGGCACTGTGTGCAGATGCCAAGTCCTGTTGGAAAATGAAATCTGCATCTCCATAAAGTTGGTCAGCAGCAGGAAACATTAAGTGCTCTAAAACTTCCTGGTAGACAGCTGCGTTGACCCTGGACCTCAGAAAACACAGTGGACCAATACCAGCATATGACATGACACCCCAAACCATCACTGACTGTGGAAACTTTACACTGGACTTCAAGCAACGTGGATTCTGTGCCTCTCCTCTCTTCCTCCAGACTCTGGGACCTTGATTTCCAAAGGAAATGCAAAATTTACTTTCATCAGAGTAAATAACTTTGGACCACTCAGCAGCAGTCCAGTCCTTTTTGTCTTTAGCCCAGATGAGACGCTTCTGACACTGTCTCTTGTTCAAGGGTGGCTTGACACAAAGAATGCAACAGCTGAAACCCATGTCTTGCATACGTCTGTGCGTGGTGGTTCTTGAAGCACTGACTCCAGCTGCAGTCCACTCTGTGAATCTCCCCCACATTTTTGAGTGGGTTTTGTTTCGTCTGTTTGGTCGTCTTTTGGACAACTGTCAAGTCAGCAGTCTTCCCCATGATTGTGTAGCCTACAGAACTACTGTAGACTGAGAGACCATTTAAAGGCCTTTGCAGGTGTTTTGAGTTAATTAGCTGATTAGAGTGTGGCACCAGGTGTCTTAATATTGAACCTTTTCACAATATTCTAATTTTCTGAGATACTGAATCTGGGGTTTTCATTAGTTGTCAGTGATAATCATCAATATTAAAATAAATAAACACTTGAAATATATCAGTCTGTGTGGAATGAATGCATGCATACATTATACAAGTTTCACTTTTTGAATGGAATTACTGAAATAAATAAACTTTTTCATGATATTCTAATTATATGACCAGCACCTGTAGATGTGCTACATTACTGACACTCTCCCACACACCTATGGCAAGATTCACGATTACTGATGTCTCCACATCAGGTTACAGCAGGTCCCCATTCACCTCACATTATTAGTGATCAAGCTGGTACATGTCCAGTAACATCTGAAGGCTCTCATGGCTTCCCAACACACAGTATTAAAGTGTGAGTCAGAGAGAGAGAGAGGAACTCTTGGCAGAGTAGAGTATTGGTCACACTGACCGTCCACAGCAACATCACAGCAACAAGCCACCGCACACGGTCAACAACTTAGACAGATGAGGGGAGAGTTGATAAGAGGGAGACATAGCTCTTCTCTTCAATGCCAAATGAAGAGGATCCTTTCAGCTGACCAAACTTTCCAAAAAAACGTGTCTGATCCTCAGCAAAGCCGAGGAAACTGGCTTCTTTCAAGAGTCAATAAGCTTTTACGGGAAGTACACAAACAGTGCTATCAGATGCCCTCTGCCAGCTCCAGCCCACACACAGGTGTGGACCATGGCGTAATTAACTGCGGACAAACATCTTCACCCAGAACGCTAATCCCCGCTATGATCCCCCATGATCCGCCTGACCCTGTGGATAAACCACAGCTTGTATAGATTGGAAGTGTCATGAAAACATACATGGTGGCCATCAGCTCGATGAGGAGAGGAAGCGGAGAGAATGAAATATACACAAGGTTTTCTCCTCCCAAGACTAGACCGTAACAGAAGCCACTCCAGATGCTAGAGTTGCTCTGGCCCAGTCCAGATTCGGCTGATGCCTGCGCAGATCTGTTCCACAGACGTGGAGCTATGTGAGGAAATAAATGGAGAGGTTGAAATGTACACAAACGAGTTCTCTCCATCCAAAATCAAGCTAACAGAACCCACAGAAGCCCAGAAGGACCCAGATGCTGGAGTTGTTCTAGCCCTGATAAGGCTCAGATCTTCACCCATATCCTCAGGACTGTTTCAGGTCACGTCAGTAGGTATGTAGGGTGACAACCAAGAGGATTGAACATACACAACAAAAGGTCCTCCTCCAAATGGCTGTAAAGGCCTATTCACACCAAGAATGATAACGATAACTATAACCATAACCATAACGATAAAAGCGTTCACACTGAACAACGATAAACAAAGTCTCTCCTTGTGTTAATGAATGCGACGGTTAAAATTCGATGGGTTCTGATTGGCTATTAGCTTTTTATCGTTATGAAAATCGCTCTGAGTGATCCCCAACGATATCGTTCTTCATGTCGTTATTGTTATAGTTTATGTGTGAACGTCGCCATTCATATTAACAAGAACGATATTTATTTATAGTTATCGTTATTGTTCTTGGTGTGAATGGGCCTTAAGACATCACAGAACTCGGGTTGAAAATGGCACTGGTTCTGATATGGCCCTGCTCAGATCTGTGTGGGTCTCTTCTGCTCCAGTGTGAACAGCAATGTGGAGGTGGCCTTGTCTGAAGCTGATGAGGAGATATAAAACAGCTGATCTGGAGTCAGCTGGTAAAAATAACAGACCACAGAGGAGAGAGCACCCACAGGCCTGACCTTACTGTGTATTTTCCTTACTGCACTGTGTGTGTGTCTGTGTGAATGTTGTGTGTTGTATGTATGGGGGGAGGGGGTTACACATGTGGATGTGTAGAGTGTGTCTTTGCAAATTATGTGTAAGCACTTTGTTTAATGTGTAAGCACTTTTTGTTGTGTGTCTTGTGCTTCGTAGTGCAATGTGGTGGATAGGTCACAGGTTCTCTGTGTTGTGTCCCGCTGGGCCAAGCTGAGTTCAGTTGGGTCATGTCACACTGAGTCACAGACACACAGCGCACATGTTAAAGTCGTTTCTGGGCTTTTCTGCTTAGCTGGGCAACTTTGCTCTGTATTTTGGAGTGGCGGTTTGCATTGTGATGTGATGTACTGCCTGCGGGTGGCCCGTTTTGCAGTGTGGTGCTCTGAGCTGTTGTGTTGTGTATGGAGCTAAATTTGTCTCAATAATATTTGTATATGCGCAGAGGGTGATCCACAAATATTTCTTGATTTGCATGTGTGTTTTGATATCTACAAATAAAAAAAATCATATTTGTAACTCGTATATTGATTTTTACAAATATAGTTGTGCATTTGTAAATAAAATGGCATTTGTAAAACCGAAAATTTCATTTGTGAAATTTGAAATCCACATGTAAAAAAAAACATATTTGTAACTTCAAATTGGTTTTCACAATGTAGATGTGTATTTGTAAATGAAATGGCATTTGTAAAACTGAAAATTGCCTTTGTGAAATCTAATTTTGCATTTGTGGATCACCAGCACACGTAGTTTTCGTTTTCGCATTTGTGGATCAGTACACGTGTTTTTGAGACAATCTTTGCGGCAGAGGAGCCACCCAGATCCACAAATACCTCTAATTCGCCTGCTGACAGACTTTCTAATCCAGTTGTCTGCTGTTTGTATTGTGATATACTGTTGTGTGTTTTGTGTTGTGTGCTGTGTGCTGTGCTGTATGTAATTGTGATGTAGTGGTGTGTCGTATGTTGTTGTGTTGTGTTGTGCTGTATTGTATGTAATTGTGATGTAGTGGTGTGTTGTATGTTGTTGTGTTGTGTTGTGCTGTATTGCATGTAATAGTGATGTAGTGGTGTGTTGTATGTTGTTGTGCGGCCCAGGTTGGATTAATTGCTCTGTGCTCCTGTGCTCATTATGCAGAGATTACAGTTGGGGGGGGGGGGGGGGGGCAAACAGAGAAACAGAGCAACAAAGTGCTATTCTCTGCATAACAAAGTGCTATTTTCTGCATAACAATGACACTCCTGTTCAAAAGCAACCTTCTGTTCGGGTAGCGTTTTCTTCCAGTGCCACCTCATGACTCAGAGGAGATTTAAGGAGATGTCTCTCTTTTCTCTCTCTCATGTTTTTTTCATTTGGCTAATAAACAAAGAAACGGGCAAAGCAGTTCTGCTGCTCCCTGGAGAACTCTCACTAAGAGCGTTTAGCGTGTTGTTAGCTGGAGCACAGCCCTCCTGATGACTCACATGCACCGCAGAATTAATTAGGAGAGGAGAGGAGAGAGAGATGTGGAGAGGAGAGAGAGAGATGTGGAGAGGAGAGGAGAGAGTGGTGGAGAGGAGAGGAGAGGAGAGAGGAGAGATGTGGAGAGGAGAGGAGAGGAGGAGAGAGGGGTGGAGAGGAGAAGAGGAGAAGAGAGTGAAGAGGAGAGATATGGAGAGGAGAGGAGGGGTAAGGAGAGGAGAGAAGAGATATGTAGAGAGGAGAGGAGAGGGGTGGTGAGGAGAGGAGAGATGTGGAGAGGAAGGGACAGGAGAGAAGAGAGAGAGCAGAGGAGTGTGGAGGAGAGGAGAGGTGAGAAAAGGAGAGGAGTTTAGCGCGGAGCTTACGTTGTTGTGCACCGTGTGGTTCCATGACACAGGAGGAAGAAACTGAACAGAGCTCAGCAGCAGCTGAGACGCCAGATCCTGATTCATTTGGGGATGAGCTTACTGCCGAGTCATGCCTGCTGAGTCAGGTGTGACGCACAGCTCAGAAAGTGGGAGAAGGGGGGGGGGGGCAGTGTGTGTGTGTGTGTGTGCACGTGTGAGAGGAGAATGAAAGATGGAAATAGAGAGAGAGAGAGAGAGAGAGAGAGAGAGAGAGAGAGAGACAAAAGCACTCACTAACTGGGAGCTAGGTTAGTGAGACTCACTAAGTTTGAGAGAGAGAGAGAGAGAGAGAGAGAGAGAGAGAGAGAATGAATGAATGTGCTGGCTCCAACTGAATTGGTGTGTTTGTGTTATGTGGTTTCAGAGGTGAAGACGCGGCTGCTGTTAGTCTTGCTGCAGTACACAGGTCTGCGAGAGAGAGAGAGAGAGAGAGAGAGAGAGAGAGAGAGAGAGAGAGAGAGAGAGAGAGAGAGAGAGAGAAGCACACTAGGCTAGCATGAGCGAGTGACTCACCAGGTTTGGGGAGAGCAGGGACTGGAAGTGGAAGAGCAGACCAGCAGAGGCGATTTGGTCCAGCCAGCGGCGGCTGGCCTCCTGGGCCTCGCTCTCACTGCCCAGCGCCTGGTTGAGCACGGCCAGCAGGTGCTCCGAGAAGGAGCAGACCGATGCCACCAGGCTCTGGCTGAACACCATGTCCCTCCGCAACTGGGCCTCGGAGTCTGGACGAGCAGCAGGAGAGAGATATGAGGCACTTGAGAAAAACACGCACGCATGGATATACAGTACACACAGATACACTGACTCATGTATACACACACAGATACAGATAGATACATTTACACACAGATACACAGATACATGCACCCCTTATAGACATGGCGTTCATTTGACTACAATCTATCTTCTGTTCTGCTTGTTTTGGTTGTATATGTTTTAAGCCTTTTTTAGTATATTTTTGTTGTTTTTTTGCCTTTATATTTAGATAGGACAGTGAAGAGTGACAGGAAGAGAGTGGGAAAGAGAGAGATGGGGTGGGATTTGGGACATTTTGGAGATTTGAACCCAGGTACCCATGGGCACTTGGCGTAATCATATAATGGTGTTATCAGAAATGTGTTGGTGGGGAAAATTAGAAGGTGCGAAGAAGGTGAGAGAGAGAGAGAGAGGGAGAGAGAGAGAACAGTTGGTAACACTTTACTTGACAGTATCGACATAAGAGTGACATGACACTGTCATGACACATGAAACCTAACCCTAATCCTAATCTCTAACCCTAATCCTAACCCCAACCCTAATCATAACTCTAAACCTAACCCTAACTTGTTATGACAAAAACCGAATGTCACTTAATAACAGAAGCGTTATGACATAAACGTTTATGACTTGTTTATGACACGTTCATGACAGTGTCATGTCACTCTTATGTCGACACTGTCAAGTAAAGTGTAACCGAGCAGTTATTGAGGGAAAGTAAGAGAAGATGATAAGAGGAAGGAGAGAAGAAGAGAAGGGGTGAGATGATGAGTGAAGGTAGGGGAGTGAGGCAGGTCAGTGAAAGCCGTGGTACAGTATGATGGTGAATATGAGAAAGAGGTAGAGAAAGAAAAAGGGAGAGCAGAGGAGGGAGGGAGAGAGGGAGGGATATGAAAGATAGAGAGAGAAATGATAAATGATTGAGAGAGAGAGAGGACAGAGATGACAAGTGATTGAGAGGTTACATTGAAATAGAGAGAGAGAGTGAGAGACAGGAAGGTGATTTAGGAGACGGGGCAAAGACAGGATGAGTGTGAAAAAAGAGGTGTTTAGAGATGGAAGGGAGGGAGGGAGATAGAGGGAATGAAAGACAAGATATAGAGAGAGGGGAAAGAATAGTAACAATAAGAAAAAGTAATGGAGAGAAAATAGCCAGTGAGAAGAATGAGAGCAGGAAAAGGAGGAATGGAAAAGGGGGAATGACAAAGTGAGAGGAACAGAGTGAGAGTAAGTGAGAGATGAGGATAAAAACTACATGAATTTAAAACGTTTTTTTTTATTTATTTAACTTTGGAAAAAAAGGGTTTCAGAGTTGGTAGTCTCCATCTCTTTAGCTTCGTTTTGGAGTGAAACTCAAGAGATAACTCTGTTCTGGCTGTAATAGCTTTAGCCCGCCCAAAATTAAGCACTCCCACTGCTACACAGGTGCACTGATCCAGGAAAAATAATTGGCTGCCATTATTTTATGAAAAATATGTTGAGCAATCTGCTCGTTTTTAAAACGGGTTCGTGAACCTCTCTGGAATTTATAATGCGCTATAATCAAAGTCGACAATTTTTCCCCACAGCTAAATATTATTAACATTCCCCTACCATAACCTTGAGATGTGAAGCATTTTTAATGACATTATGTTTTTCCTTAAGGACATTGCACAGGCTGGTCAGGGTGCCGATCTCGGAGGTAATTTTCCTTGAAGGATCCTGGAATGACTTTCTTGACTGCAGCTATTGCCTTGCTGGCGTAATTAAAGCACATCTGGCCTCATTGACAGTCAATCATTTATTTCCTGGGTCTTTAGAAGTTTCCCCACCGCTCAGCACACAGCCAGAGTTGAGAGGTAGAGAGAGAGGAAGGCCGCAGGATGGCCCGCTTTTTAGCACCAGGTTCAGTGAATGAATGAATATATAAAATATCTTGATAACAGATCATCTGTCAATCAATCAATCAATTAATCAATCAATCAATGTAAGTATCTGTCAATCTATGAATTTCAATTCATCTATATATCTACATCCTACTAATCTATTCATCAGTCTATCAGTCTATTTTCTTGTCTGTCTAACAGTCTCTCCACTGATGCGTGTTTGTGCCTACTGCATGTGTCTGTGTGTCTGGCCACAGAGAGAGTGTGATGAGAAGTGCAACAGACCTGTGTACTGCAGCAGAACAACAGATACACAGATACACACAGACACAGACACACACACACACACACACACACACACGCAAAGATACACACACGCATACATACACACACAGATGAGAAAGTGTGATGAGAAGTGGACCAGACCTGTGTCCTGCAGGACCAAACACACACACACACACACACACACACACACACACACACACACACAGATGAGAGAGTGTGATGAGAAGTGAAACAGACCTGTGTACTGCAGCAAGACCAACAGCAGCCGCGTCTTCACCTCTGAAACCACATAACACAAACACACCAATTCAGTTGGAGCCAGCACATTCACTCTTTCTCTCTATCTCTCTCTCTCACACACACACACACACACACACACACACACACACACAGAGACACACACACACACACAAATTCTCTCTCCCCTTAAATCGCTCTCATTCTTTAACAACAGAATTTTTCACACATAAAGCACATCAGCATTTCAGCGTTGTCCAGAAAGGCAAACCGTACACCAAATTGGGTGAGAAACAGTAAAAGTAAACAATTGGAGAAAAGTAAACAATTCTATTCTATTTGACCATTTACTACAGGCATGTGGAGCTCTGGGAAGGTGTCTGGCAGATTTAGAGCCTCACTAAAAAAAAGGCTCGACCGCAGGGCACGGGTATCCTTAGACACACACACATTTAGAGAAACACTGTAAACACACAGGCGTGTAATATTCCACTGCTTGTTTTTGCTCGAGTTCACCACACATCATTTTGCTTTCCCAGGGGTGTCATATGATTGTTATCATTGTGTGTGTGTGTGAGTGTATACAGTATGTGTATGTGTATGTGTGTGTGTGTGTGTGTGTGTGTGTGTGTGTGTGTGTGTCTGTCTGTCTAAGTATGTGTGTGTGTGTGTGTGTGTGTCTGTCTGTCTAAGTGTGTGTGTGTGTGTGTGTGTGTGTGTCTGTCTTTCTAAGTGTGTGTGTGTGTGTGTGTGTGTGTGTGTGTGTGTGTGTGTGTGTCTGTCTGTGTGTGAACTTTTTTAGTCTATTCTCACATCAACTAAGTGTCTCCATTTGTTCCTTCCTCCTTCCTTTAATCTGTTTTCTCAGGAAAATAAGGTTCTACTAAGAGTTCCCTGACAAACGCTTAATGGGAACCATTTAGGCAACAAAGAACCCTTACAAAGATACAATCTATCCAGCCTATGTTTTTGAGGAAAAAATGCAGCAGAGGTCTAAATTATCATGTAAACTTGAAAATGTCAGTTGGATACATTTGGAGCCAGAAACAACTGGTATGTATAAATAAAATAGTACTTATGCAAATACACACCCAAACACATTCATCAGGTCCTTTGCCATTTTCTGGGAAGCTACATGTAGTGATGTTGTCCACATGGGCCATATATTCTGAATCTGACCTATTCCATCTATGACCACTAAAAAAGTAAGCTTACTCGACTTGCCAATGACCAATCTCCCGAGATTTATCGCCTCATTTTCACCTGTCCACTTCCACCATGATTTAATATGTTTTGGCACGACACACCTAGTGAACAAACACACACACACACACACACTTCCCTCCCCTGTGTCATGTGGCCATGTGGTGTGGTTTGGTTGTTTAGGCTTGGCTGCGCGGCACAGCACGGCTGGCGGGTGTGTTTTGGAAACTGACCTTCGACAAACTTGGCAATGGTCTGCGTGAGGGCCTGGACGCTGCTGGGCAGGTTCCAGGGGTCCTGCTTGACGTGCTGCCGCAGCTTCTTGGTACAGTTCACCCTCGGCTCCATTTCCTGGTGGAACTCTGATCAACGCCACGCCCAAGAAGCAAAAACAGAGAGAGAGAGAGAGATGGGAGGGAAGTATCTGACCATTAGGAGAGGCCAGGCAACAGCTAAAAGAGCAGCAGTTACTCAACAGCAGCTCTAAATGGACTGCTCCATGGACCAAACCGGAATGTGCTCCTAGAGAAACAGACATTTCACATCTCCACCCATCAACTCCACCAATTCCACCAACTCCACTTTCGTAATGTCAAGGTCAAGCTGTATAATGTCAAGGTAATGAGTGAAGGGTAGGTTTGTGTACACTACTGGAAGAGATGATCATACCGCAGAGGAAACAGCTTCTGAGGGAACATATTGTACTGCCAATAATAATGGCAAGTAGAACAGGTAAGGGTCTAGCATAGGGAGAGGTGATACAGTGCTGTGTCTGGCCACTAGATGGCATGCCTATGTGTGTGTGTGTGTGTGTGTGTGTGTGTGTGTGTGTGTGTGTGTGTGTGTCTATGGGTATCATGCGAGCAGGTGGCAGATGGCACAGACAATGTGGGTTTTCAACAGTTATTCATGCTGCGTTTGCAAAGTGCCAGGGTGTGGACTTGCATGGAATGAGCTCTTTAACACAAACAAACATGCATGTGCACATGCAGACACACACACACACACACACACACACACACAACAAATGTCACACACATACATATCCATCTGGATCCTGAGCAGTGTGCTGTGAGGCCTTTGATGTCTAATTTAATTATCACGCTGAACTCCGCAATATTTCTTTTTAACTTACGTTTCTAAAAGATAAATTACGACACACTTATTGCTTAGTACAAGTAAGTCAAACAACATCCTCAGGATATGTTTCCAACATTATTATTCCACTCATACTGAGGCCAATAATCAGTGCAGCATCCTAACCAGGTGTCTGTAATCGACTCTTCCTGGCATGATGCACAGGACCAACTGTCATTTGAATTTATTTCAGGGTGCAGTAGGAAGGGGAGGGGTTCAAATGAGTTCAACGAGTATAAACGGTCCAGCCAATGAGAAGAAGCTTGTGCTTCTGAGAGATAGGAACTCTGCTATTTATCCTAGTGAGGTTATTTAGTGATGCAGTGCTCGGATAAGGGATAAGGGCTCTACATATTTAATTGTGTGGGGAGCATCAGTGCTGTGCTGTGAGGGTGAGTTTTAATTCACTCTGCCTAACTACTTCAGCAGCTGGTTTTGTGACACACTCCCTCCCACACACACACACACACACACACACACGCACACACACACACACACACACACACACACACACACACACACACGCACACACACACACATGCACACACACACACACACGCACACACACACACACACACACACGTCAGGGTGGGGTTGTGGGGGCAACTCAAAAAATGGACGCCAAGAGGGCTTTGAAGCGGCACATGCCGTCTTGAGCGGAGTGTTTAGTGTGGCGCGGGGATTAAGTTAGCGCAACATGGGACGGATCAAAACCGTAATCTGCACCATCTCCTCACGGCAGCGGATCTAATAATGTTGACGTGCAAGCGCTGAGCTTGCAACACTCTGCCGAGTTGAGTTTCTGCAAAAAAAAAAAAGGGGGAAAGGAATGCCACTCGGACCACACAAGCGGTCCTCAGGAGCGCCGAGTCACCACTAGAGCCTCACTTAGCACTTATCGCTAAACGTCTCAGCCAGGGCCCACGTCCTATCTTTCCAACGCTCCAAAGAACAATGGCCCCTCTCTGACTGCACGACCCTGTGGGTTACCTTGAACCGGGAACGCGGTGCGAAACGTTGCTTTTGCCTTTTATGTCAACGTTCTAATCTCCACGGCGCGGAGCTGAGTCAGGGAGATGGGCTCTGCCCGCTGGCGCACTCTCACACAGCCGCGGAGGAAGTGGCGGGCTCCGGCCTGGAAATATTTGTTCTGATTGTTTTCCTACGGCGATAATTTTATCAGACATTACATCCAATGACCTCACGCCCAGATCGGCCAGCAAACAAGAGGTACTCTAGGCAGCGTTTGGTTTACAGTGAGCCTTGAGATGACTGGCTGGCCTTAAAGCATCAAGGCCCAAACTTGCACACAATCTTTCTTTTGAGTGTATAATGCACTTAAGTGGTTGATGGTTTTATCATGTAAGAAGCTAATAATAGCCTCCATATAGTAGTAATGTAGCTTAGAAACAAATTATTAGTGTGTTTTACCTGAGGATACTATAAAGTTTTTTTTTCCCCCATCACCCCTAGATAACCATTTGGAGTGATTTCAAGCCAATCCTCTAGGCTTCTCCACCCGTGTCTGTCTCTGTCTCTCTCTCTCTTTCTCTCTGTCTCTCTCTCTCTCTCTGTCTGTCTCCAGCTGATAGGTGTGGCCTATAGTGAAGGCCAGACTACAGGAAGTGCTCCCTGCGGCTCTGGGCCCTGGCGCGCAGCTGGAAGGAGACCACTTCCTCTTGTCCTCCCGGCTCCACCCCTACCTCTCCCTCCATCTCTCTCTCTATCTCTCCTTCCCTCCCTCGCTCCCTCCCCAGACAGGAAGCAAAGGCCTTGTTGGCCTGCAGTATTTCTCTTTTTTTCTCTCTCCACTGCGCTCTTGTGTAGAGGAGGATGCCGGGGCACCGAGCACCAAAGCCAGAAGTCTGGACGCTGGCCAGTGTTATCTCCCCTCTCCATGGCCCTCGGTGAGGAAGCAGCACCAGCAGCCAACTCAGCCACACACTCACCCATACACACTCTACGTCTACACACACTCTACCCGGGGCAACAGAGCCAGATGATGGACCAAGGGGATTTTGACACACATACTGTACACATGCACAAGGACACACAGAAAATCAGCTCCAGGATCTAACAGTGCCACATCCGAAACAGCTCTGCCACCAGGTTTGTAATGAAGTGCAGTGTTTGATGACAGGAAGTATAAAGTAAAAGAGTAATCATATACTCATAATCTGCAATGCATGAACTACTATACCCATCACAGTGATTCATTGGCCACTCAATGGTCACTGTTACAAGACATATGCCTATAATTGCTGTGTCATACCAAGGTATTTTTCTCATATTATTCCACATGGTGAATCATTACCTTGTAGTCCTCGGTTCGGGGTGAAGCACTTTGTTTGCTCGAAGGCCTTGGCGACAACGGCTCCTTTCAGCAAGCTGGTTATTGACTCAACCTGTAGAGTCAGAGCGATAGACTAAGCAACGGATAAATGCAAGCATAGTGTGTGCTGTCGCTTCACTATAGTGTGCCCAGATGAGCTAAGATTAGTTAAATCCAAGAGTTGATTTGAATTGAACCATTATGAATTTACCATTTCATTTGTAAAACTGACAAGAAGGATGCAGCAAAATGAACTAGAACTTTCCCTGATCAGGTTGCTTTTGGCTCCAAAACACACGCACGCACGCACGCACACACACACACACACACACACACACACACACACACACACACACACACACACACACACACACACACACACACACACACACACACACACACACACACACACACACACACACACACTCACACACACACACACACACACACACACACACACACTATGTAAACAAAGCTGGAGGAAGCTGGCTGGCCCTTAAACAAAACAGCAGGAAACATCCAGAGAAGCGCTACGCTGTGGTGGCATGTCCTGCATTTTTCTCCTCCAGTTCACTGGCGGTCAAGATTTCTGAGGCGCAAGTCCACTTACGGAGAATTCGGCACTGGGCAAACAAAGCCTACGGGGTGACTGCCCAGGAAGCAGAGATACTGATAAAAACTGAGCCTGTATGTGTTCTTTTTTTAAGGACCTTTAGAAAAGGCTCCCTGCTTAACTGACAGTACTGTCAGATTAAATGGCTTGTGAGCTATGCGTTTCAGGAAATGATTGAACATATCATGGGCATGCACATATAGAGAGGTAGTTTTTGGAAGACATGTCCCTCCAATCACCAAATATGAATTTGCTTAATATAGATTTCTGATCAGAATACGATCTGTGAGCTCCAAGCTACTATATACTGTATATACAAATATATTGAGAAAGCTGATTGTGTTTTGGATGCTTATCATATTACCAACTCCCTGGTGCTAATGACCACATATCTGCCAGGTTCCTACCCCAGCAGGCCCCATAGTCCCCTAGGAAGAGCAGTCATACAGTCACGCCCAGGCTTTCCCAGGGCGACAGCAGAGGCCGGCTTTACCATGCCATAGGTTTGGTATGTTTGGCTTTGGTCAAGACCTGAGCGCCATGTGTCATGTTAAATGACAGAGGGGTGAAAGGTCAAAGAGGCCACTGAAAGTGGCTATACATCATTATGACAGAGGCCTTCTGCAGCAAATAGGGACTGTCACCATATTGTGATTTAGGCCTATTTTCAGTATCGGAAATCAACAAAATGTTTGAAAGATTTACACCAGAGTGCTGATTTTGTTTGTGGGTGGATCAGTTTACATTTGTGCATGCAAGTATATGAGTGGGTTGCATCTCATTCCCTGCCTTCAGGGCCCCACAGTGTGTGTGTTTGTGTGTGTTAGTGTAAGTGTGTCTGTGTGTGTGGGGTGTCTGCCGATATGATTACCAGTGGATTTCTCCCCACGAACGGGAACCCCACCCAGACACACACCTGGCTGAACAGATGCTCGAGAAACCCATGGAGCTTCTTCTGCTTGTCGTGGGAGATCCACACACTGGCCGGCATCTCGTCCCCTGCGGCACAAACACACAGACAGACACAGATGACCGCCAGCACAGATGACCGCCAGCACAGACCCGCCTGCAGTCACACTAATGACAAGCACTTAGGCTCCACCGAGAGCTCTGCAGCCAACTTAGACACTCAAACATCAGGGCACAGCTAGTGCTGAAGAGACAGCTACAGTCCTTGAATCTATCAACTTTGTATAAGTATATATACTCTTTTGATCCCGTGAGGGAAATTTGGTCTCTGCATTTATCCCAATCCGTGAATTAGTGAAACACACTCAGCACACAGTGAACACACAGTGAGGTGACACACACACACACACACACACACACACACACACACACACACATCCACTCTAAGTGTGCTCTCACCTGAGTCCATCTCGTCGCTGTGCACATACGAGCTGCAATGGCTACTGCAGATGCTGGTGAAGGAGGCAATGGAGTTCCTGTTGCTGTTGCAGTCACTGCAATGACACATCAGTCGTATGTATTGAAACAGCATGGCTAAAAAAATATTTTTTTGTATACATGAGTGTACAATACAGTAAGTAATGTGTACTGTATGTATTATAACGATGCACAAAATAAATCCATCTTGACTTAGCCAGAAGAAGAAAAATCATAATGATTGATAGATGATGTAAGGGTTAATTACAGTGCTTTGCGTGACTACACTGAAAAGGAACACCTGTCTGATCACGGAGTGTCATGTGGAATATGTTTTCCCATAATGCATCTGCATGCTGGGCAAAGCTCTCATTCATGCGGAGGGTTCTGGAAAGCTTCCAGCTGAGGCTGTGGCAATTGGAGCTGCTGTTGTTGACAGCTGCTTAGTGAAGGCAGCCAGGCCTCCTCTGATGTCATACCGCACAGCGCACCAAGGCTAGGAGGCTGCTGCTTTGAGTTACTGTAAGTGGTTGGCCATGAGTTTATAGATGTTATGGGCAAATGTTGCACTTACATTTGTAATTAATTTCCCTGCAGATACTTTCCCTCAAGGTACAAAGAAGGGCATACACATTTTTACATCTGTTTTGCAAGGAGAAAAATTGCAGTTGTTTGCATTTTTATATAAAGCTCATTAATGGAGCTCCTCACTGGCTGACTATAAATGTGTCTGTGTGTGTGTGTATGTGTGTGTGTGTGTGTGTGTGTGTGTGTGTGTGTGGCGCTTACCTGTATGAGTCTCTATTACTGATGGTGTCGTGGCCAGAGTCCTCCTGCTCGTCTCCCGTCGTCACGTTAAAACACACTTTCTTCCCGTTGCGTTCGCCCCTCTCGCCTTCGTTCTCCGCCGATATGTAAGTCTCCGACGGCTTCACCTCAGAACTCGTAGGGTTGGTGATGGAGGAGAGCAGGCTGAGAAACAGATGAAAAAAGAGTGAAAAACAGATACATAGATATACAGATATATAGATAGACAGACAGAGAGAGAGGACAGTTTTGTCATGGTACAAGCATCAGCCTAAAGATGGCATCTGTCATAAAGACCCAGCATAGAGCTATCTGTGTAACTATTGCTTAAATGAGGAATGCTGAAAAGGACTGGCCTAAGCTCTCCAACCCTAACATCCCCTCTTGCCCGGTCCGTAGAGTTCATTTTCCACGGCAAACACGCCGTGGGCTGATTGGCCACAGAGTGCTAATGTCATCAAGATGTGAGGTCGGAGTGAGCCACAGAGGAGAACCAGAGCCAAACAAAACCAGAACCTGTTTGCCTCTGGCTTCCGCACAACAACTTCGGCAGTTCAGAGGTCCTCAAAATATTAATAACTTCAAAACATGGCGGAGGCAGCTGTGTCAACACATGACAGCGGTGCAGAGAGAGAGAGAGAGAGCGGCTCCGGTGCGCCAGGCTGAGGAGGCGTTTGAAGGAGGTGCGGGCCGGGGGGGCACAGATGGAGAGGTGGTGGGCACACGCTCCCACAGTCTGGAGCCACACACGCGGCTGTTTGGAGGCACATTTTCAAACACCATGCCTCGTCTCTGACAGCGATCGATCTCTCCATCTGTCTCAGGCGCTCTCTCTCTCTCTCTCTCTCTCTCACATCAAGTGTCAACTTCTGTCTCTAATTTCACTGTTGACAGTGCACATTTTCCATTGTGCAACTACTTCAGCACGAGAGGCTGTCTAGAAAAATGCACGTAAATCCTTTGGGGAAATAAATACAATCAGTCTTTATAAGCCTCCCCTTCTCTCTCTTTCTGTCCAACACTTTCTCACTCTTCCTCCCTCCCTTTCTATATCTTTCTTTCACTCTCCCTTGCACATTTTGGGATGATAGATTGTGTGGGCCCTTTATCATTTCAAACAGGCAGTGAATAGACCACATCCTTCCAGGGGATGGGGAGGGGGGCTTCAGATTAAAAGCCCTCCACAGGCTCAGCTGGACTGTCTCTGTCTGTCACTGGGCCTTCCAGGTTCTAGAACAATGGCCCCTCCAAGCCAAAGTGACATTCCATCACCATGGAGAGCCTGTCTGTGCCCTGCCATTGGCTGAGCCTTAATAAGGAAGTGCACGCAGCTTGGGGGCCTGCGAGGCAGGGAGCTTGAAAGGAGAGCAAGCAGAGAGAAAGGAGGAATAACAATGATTTGAATCTGAAGGAGCCGGCCTGTCGTCCGGCAGGCTCCGCTGTCTGGCTCCTGCCACTTCACTTCAAAAGGGCCTTTGGGCAGGCAAACCGAGAGCGTCCCCAAAAAACACGCGGGCGATTTCAGCCATCCGAAACACACATGCGGTGATCACTTTTATTGAGAAATCTGGCTTGGCCGTGACTGGTAGAGATAAAGGTGGCCTTTCTCTCTGTCTCAAACACAGGAAAAGGAATTGAAAGCCTAATCCATTACACCGAAACAGAAACAGAACGCCGACGTTCATAACAACTTCACAAAGATCTGCAGAGCAGCAACACAACAAAACGTGGTGAGAGCTTGATGAACTGGCCCCACTGTACGCTGAGTAATTATACCCGACTGGCGAGGGGCACCCTGGCCTTGGCTTCTGCGCTCAACAGAGCTTGAAGGAAAATGGAGATACAAACCACATGTCAGCGTCCAGTATGCTGGGCAGATGTTCACCCAGCTCACTCACGTCTCAGCTCAGAGAAAAAAGAACACACATTTTGTGATCGCAACGGCTAGAAACATTTCTTCCTGTTTGTTGTTGTTGTGAGTCTGCTCAGAGACATACTTGCGACACTATTTGTGGCGTGCATTTGGTGTTCATGTGTCTGTTTTCCTGGTGGGAAGGGACCGCAGTGTTCTACTGTGCTCCACTGAAGCAAGTCATGTTTATCACAGAAGCAGATCGCAAGGCATGGTGAGTTGGGGAGGTGTTGGGGAGAGTGTCTCTGTCCACTCATGGACATGTTTGTGGCACCAATTTGGCATTTGGGTCCATTTTCCGTTTGGGAACAGATTCCAGTGTACTTCACAGAAGCATGGGAGCATGGGAGGTAGGTGGGGTGGGGTGGGGGTGGGGGGGGGTGGGGGGGGCACGTAGTGGTGCACAAACACTGACTCCCAACTAGGACATGTCTTATTCATCAGAGAGACACTTCAGCTAGAACAAGAAACAGGATCAGTTCAGAGAGGAAGTCTGAGAGAGAGAGAGAGACAAAGAGAGAGAGAGCAGGAAAGAATAAGGGAAGACAGTAAGAACAGAAGGAGAAAGAAGAAAATAGAGAGAAGGAGAGATAATGATAAAGACAGTCCAAGAGAAAAGTGAGAGAGAAGAGAGGAAGAGAGAGAGAGGAGAAAGAGAATAAGAGAGACTGACAGAGATGGAGAGACTGGAGCTCTTTTTACATCAGAGCTTCATCAAACAGACTCTGCATGCTGTCCAAGGCCCTCATTTGGCTGGGTCTCTGCTGGGCCTCTGACAAGCTAGGGATGGTGGTGGAGGGGATCAATACCCCTTTCAATCCACCGCAGGGAGCAGCAGCCTCAAAACTGTGTGTGTGTGTGTGCATTTGAGTGCAAGTGTGTGTGTGTTTGTGTGTGTGTGTGTGTGTGCATGTGAGTATGTGTGCATGTGAGTGAAGGTGTGTGTGTGTGTGTGTGTGTGTGTGTGTGTGTGCCTGTGAGTATTTGTGTGTGTGTGTGTGTGTGTGTGTGTGTGTGACTGAGTGTGTGTGTGTGTGTGTGTGTGACTGAGTGTGTGTGTGTGTGTGTGTGTGTGTGTGTGTGTGTGTGTGTGTGTGTATGTGTGTGTGTGTGTGTGTGTGTGTGTGTGTGTGTGTGACTGTGTATACGTGGATGTGAAACAAGACCACGTGGGGTAGCCAGTAAATTAGCTGCTGCACTCCCTGGCCAGCGACTAATGGCTACACAAATGGAATCTGTAGCAGAACAACGGCGCACGGGGGCTAGACCCTCCCTGGGTTGAGAGCAGTGGAGAGGAGAGGAGAGGAAGGCCATTACCCAGAGCCCAGATTAAGGGGGCCTCCCAGCAAATCCAAGAACACAGGGCTCAATATAAATGTAATTGCAACTGACAAGAACTGATACACAGCAAACTGCAGGTTCAGTCTGATGTCTTGTCTTGGCATCAGTTCGCCTTCTTTTTCTATTCCTTCTCTTGTGGTTTCTCTATCACTCTATCTCGGTCTGAATCACTATACTTCCCTCTCTCTCTCTCTCTGAGATACTTGCTTAAAACAGACATAACAGCAGCATGGAGAGCCCTGATGGAAGATACACACCACTCTATCCTCACTCGCTGTAACTGATATAAAAAGAGGCTGCTGCCACTACAAACACAATGTTGCATTAATGACAGCCTTCCTGATTCATACATTTCTCTGACTGTGAGTGACTTTTATTGGAAGCTGAGCCAGCTCTCTCCCTCCCTCTCTCTCTCTCTCTCCTTTTAAAAGTTTTTCATTCTGGGTTCTTCCTGTCTGAAACCTGTGCTGACCTACGAGTGTCCCATTTCCTGATGTGTGTTAATGTGCTCCCAGACAATGAAGCCATCAACTGGACTGAACAACGGGACCAGGAAGGTACATTTTCAGACACACACACACACACACACACACACACACACACACACACACGCACACACACAGATGTCCACACACTCTCACACACACAGATGTCCACACACTCTCACACACATACTTTCACACATGGACAAGCACACCGACATCGACACCCACTCACCCACACCCACACACACTTTTACACATGGACAAGCACACCAACATCGACACCCACTAACTCACTCACACACACACACACACACACACACACCACACACACACACTTTGACATACGCACAAGCACACCCACCCCAACGACACACACACACACACACACACACACACACTTTGACATACGTACAAGCACACCCACCCCAACGACACACACACACACACACACACACACACACACACACACACACAATACTGTACATGTACACACATTCTCACATACACACTTTTTACACATGTATAAGCACACCCAACCCGACGACACCAACAAGCACACACAAAACTACACACACGCACACGCACACACACACATATTTACTTTCACAAAACCACAAGCACACTAACACCTATACTCACACCCACACCCACACACACGCACACACATGTGTACTCGGTAACAAATATGCTCCTGCTGGTGTCACAGTAATAGCCACAGAAAATGGGTGCTTGATGGAAAAAGCAGAGACGGAACCAACCCCTGTTTCAAGCTCAGAGTACTCTAAAAAGACACACTGTGTGAGGTCCCTGTGGCCTAATGCAGCCACTGAAAGTCTGTTAAATAAATATCTGCAATTTACAGTGTTTACGGCTTAGTCTAATTACGGCAACGTTGCTTTATTATTTCCCTCTCTACAGAAAAGAGAGTAAACCAGGTCGTTGATATGGTCATCAAGGAAAAAAATGTTCAGGGCCATGGTTTAGTAATTTATATCAACAGTTTTTGAATATTGAATATTTCTTATGATTATATAATAATAGTTCACACCACAACTGAAGCAGAACGGTGGTGGACAGGTGTTAATTAAAGTAAATGTCGACCACAAACAAACAAAAAGTACTTAACCCAAAACAGGAAGTAGAAGGGTGTCATGATCCATAATTACTAAGGAGCATGGAAGGCCTCCACGGCAGAAGAATGATAATTCAGTCCAATTAAATTACTGTGAGCCCATCTCTCTCCAGAATGCAGATAACAAAATGAGCTTTTTAACAAGCTAATCCTCTCTACTGAGACCCCAAGCCAGAGGCCACTGCACCAGAAAAAAAAGCCACTGCTGCTAGGCATTTTCTATGGGCTAATGAGATTTTAATTATTTGAGTTACCAGACACTCATGGAAACAATGTATGCTCCTATTCAAGCCAATAAGCCTGCAAGTGCTAACAGCCCTGTAAAGGTCGGTGATACACAATCCCTCAATGTTCAGAACGTCCAGTCATTCACTACATTAGGCTACTCAGTATAATACAGTGCACTACTGTATGTGATGAATGAATGGCTATGAGAGGGATTGAACATGACATGGTAGGTGATGCCTTGCTAACTGAAGGATTAGCGATATGCTAAGCGAAGTCTGGGAAGTGTCCATGCACTCACTCGTGAATCTGGGCAGCGTGACTCTCCATTTCCTTGATGACGGTGGTCAGTTTGCTGAGGAGCTTCTGGTAGGCGTCCAGCGTTAGCAGGTCGTCCTCGCGGAGCAGGAAGCGGAGGCCGTGCCCCTCCGTCCGGCCCAAGCTGTGCCCCGAGGGGGCAGCCATAGTGGTGATGGTGTGCTGGGCGTACACCATGGGTCCCAGTTTCCCTGGTGACGCAAAAACAATAAGGCAGAAGTTGCATAGCTGACTGACAATTGGTCGACTCAGGTTTGCTTCATCCTGAGTCTGTGTCATATTTGATAAAAACATCAACTAAATACTCATTTACTAATGAGATCCAGTGGCATATTCAATCAGTCATCATTGAACGGTTTACAGATGCAACAAATATCACACATAACTTAAAATCTCTCTCAGCAGCCACACTAGGATTGAATCCTAAAGCAAGTCTCGCAATAAACCTTCTATCGGGATACAATCTATAATGTGCTATATTGAAGTGACCTCAACTGTCAAATTTGATGTCTTATTCAGATTTCCTTCCCCATTAAAAAGTCACACTAGCTCAAGAATAATTGCTGTTTTGATGTAAAAGCCACAGTGTGATCTCTAAGCACCTTGCTCTGTGTTGCGGATGCCCTTCTCCAGCGTGGAGTTCTTCCTGTTGTCCAGCTGGACCCCGAAGGCGCTGCCCAGCGAGGTGGTGGTCTTGGGGTAGGACACCTCCATCACGTTGATGTGGCAGTTGGTGGGACAGAAGTCACTGCTGTGCAGCGGAGACACCTTGGTCTTGGCCTGCTTGAATGTGGGCCAGGCTCGGTTCTTCAGCACCCGCGAGAACTACAGGAAGCAAAGAGGGACAGCACATTTTTTAATGTCATTTTTGAAAGCGTGATTTGATTTGACAGTTTTAGCGATTCATGCAGTGATTTACCAGACAAATTCAAATTCAACGAAGCTTTATTGGCATGAGGTCTACAGTACTGCCGAAGCATTTGGTTTGGGTGCTGGGCTGGGTACACACTAACATACTATGCACATACGATCAGATACATCAGAGGAGGAAAGGGGACGATGCGTCGGAATCTCAAAAACATGACACTGAATGAATGCATGAGTTCAAACCTCCTAAATCTACGTTATGTCACGAAAAAACTACGCTCAGGATAGTTGTCTGCCTCCCTGCTGTGGTCTCATGGGCTTAAAGTGAGTAGGGCAGGTGGTGAGAGCTCATTTGTGTGAGGATACTGCTGAATCAGCTTTCCTCATACTGCGTCCATATACATTCATCACACACACACACACACACACGCGCGCGCGTACTCACTCACACAAAAAATACAAATACACTCACATGCAAACGTACTGTACACATAGACACACATAACACAAAAGCACAAGCAGTTCACATACACATAGACACACATACTCAAACCCCCAGGCACACACACACACTTACATGCAAACACACCCCCACACACACGGCTCATGTATGGACTGCATTGGGTCAGTTGTCTTACGATCCTGACTGAAAGGTTTACAGTTGTGCAAACAAACATCCTTTACATGCACAGAGCATGGAACATGTGTGAAACAAACATCTTGTGTGCCTATGGCGACTGTTTACACACACATGTTGAAACCATTCCAGGTGAAAAACATCCATCATGGTATGTTTTGTGCAGACATCCGTCAGACTGGACTCGACATTGTAACTTAACAAACAGGGATGCGATTCATCATGGCAGGCTTATTTACAGATTTTTGACTTTGAACGATTCCATTTCATAGCTCTTTCTTCTTAAGTGAGCATTGTGTGTGTGTGTGTGTGTGTGTGTGTGTGTGTGTTTGTTGGTGAGTGTGTGTATGCATATGTGTGTATGGTTATATATGTGTTTGTGTGTGTGTGTGTGTGTGCATGTGTGTGTATGTGGGCTGCTATGTGGGGGTGGGCATGTGTGCGGGTGTGTATTTAAGTGTTTTAACCATGTTCCTTCAATATGTTTTCATGTGTGTTTGAGACTCCAGGGCCATAAATCAAAAATGCAAAAACAGACACAGTAAACATCAAATACAGTGAAAAATGAATCCCGCCCCTGCAGTCTCCAACTGAAAACAAGAATGCCTGGACAAATAAAACAAGGTCCACATTGCCTCTGGTATTTGGGAAACACATTGAACTGCACTGCTTTAGGGCTGTATTGTAAAATACCATTACAAAAACATACACACATCATAACGAACACAAACATGAGCCAAGGCTTCAACAGCCTCCGTGGACACCTCTGCTTCTCATCGGCAGTCCGATATCACCTCTTCCTGGGAATTCTGGAGGCGCAGGCTGGAGACGGACGCGGTCAGCTGAAAGGCCTGCCCCTTTTCCTGCCCCTATTCTTTGTCATGCCGTCGCTGCCCCGGGGCCTCTTCCGAGTAGCCACGGCCCTTTTTCTTGCGCTCCGCGTTTGAAGCAGCGAATGAGACACAGCTGGTCGACGTGTTCTGGCTCCCAAGGGGGGGACCAGACTTGCCACATTCCACAGCAGCCTTGACCCATGGAGGGGGCTCTCAACGCCCAGGGGCCACAGCACCCCCCCATTTTTTTTTCGAATTCCCTGGGAGCCTCCAAATGGAACGCCACAGAAGAGGAAGTTACGCAACTTCGAGGGCGTACTGGATGTTCGGAGATATTTATAAACTGAGTGGAGCGACTGGTGTAATTAATCCGGTACCGAGTCGGATGTTGATCACACGCACCAAAAAGAAGCCAAGCGCATTCCTAAATATTTCCATCCAGATTGTTTCCCTTTTTTTCCCCTTGCAGTCCTCTGTTCCCTATAAAGCCAGCTGGAAATGAAAGAATGGAATTTTCATTCTCTTTGCGCAATCCCTTTTTTTCTCCGCACTGATGCTGATGTCATCACATTCCACACGGATCGCTGGCATCGATGGCACTGTGATCCACAGATAAGTGAATCCACACACTCTAGCTCCAGCGAAGTCAATTCGGCCATAACTGTACATTTCTACACTGGGGCTTCATCAGAGTGTATCCTAGTGCATACTGCCTGACCTTCACTTCCATGTGTTGGCTCCATCAATCAGTGGTCAATATGTAAATGTTCTACACTGTAATGTAAAAGGTAATAACTAGCATGCACCATGGGGTTCCAGTACATGTGACCACTTACCTTACCCATACTGCTTGATTCAGTTTCCCATTGTGAAGATTCTTTGAACGTGCAATTAAAAATCGGTTATTTGCACAGCTATGAAGTAGTTCCATTTTTTCTTACCTTATTTGACATATTTTGTATCAATTCGCCCGAGTTCTTTAGAATGTTCAGTGAAAATTGGACCATGGAGGTATTATATATAACTTATTTATATTATATATAACGGCCCCCATTTGCCGTTCGTGAAACAATGAATTGTTAACTGCTTATTATGCACTGTTAATAAGCACGTTATTTTAAAGCGTTACCATACTTATTTAACAGCTTTAACTATCCAAATGAGATAACAAAAAAAGTGTAAAAATAACTTCATATTTAACATGTTCTTAACAGTAGAATAAGTGGGATAATGGACTCCATTAGATTATCCGAAAAATAAACGCACTACGAGGTTGAATGGCCACTCGGCTGCACGTCGTGGCCGCATTACAACCTCGAACGTGCGTTCATTTTCG
>NC_055973.1:6067674-6095174 GCF_018492685.1 Alosa sapidissima
ACTAAAGCAATAAAGGAGCAAACAGCGATCCTAACAAATGTCCACAAATGACACCGCCAGAGCCAAATACCGTGCCGCCTCAGGCCTGGTACCTGGAAAAGCCATGCGAGAAGTTGAGCAAATAACACTCCCGAGTCGAGGACAGTGGGCCCAGTCTGAGCGTGTCAAATGTCTGGTCTGGCTCAAAGGAGACACAGGCGTGGTAAAAAACTGGTTCATTAGGGGCCGAATGGGGAGTAGACAATCATTATCAAAGACGACAGAGCCAGTTACGGGGAAGAGAAAAGAAGCCCTGCCTGGAAACTTCAAATTGAGTTAAAGTAAAAACCCACGTCAGGCCCATTAAGGCAGCCTCACGAGCGCGCACAAAGGGCGCCTTTGAAACCCGCTTTGGTTCCACCAGAACTCTGGCTTCTAAAAAGGGCCCAGTGGAACCCCAGGGACACAACAGAGGAGGTGGGGGTGGGAAGGGGTGGGGGGGGGCGGAGGAGAGGAGGGGTGGAGGGGGTAGTTGGCAGCGTTGGGAGAGGAGGTGAAGCTCAGATGTGCTCAGGGGGTGCTTAGAGGCTCTTAATCCGGCTACGGCGTGCGAGGGTGACCACCGGGAGGCATGTCGGCAGCGGACCCCTGTGGCGGGGATGCCATTGTGAGGTGTGGGGAGTACAGCAGGGGGGTTAGAGGATGAGCTGACCCTAAGGGGGACCCACCCCCAGCCCCCACACACGCTGGTCACACACACACACACACCCCTACTGAGACTCCCGCTGGTCTGCCTGTGGGTCTCTCAGTGATAAGCCCAGCAGGGACGGCACCGCAAGCAACACAAGTGCTCAGTTTCATCACTCTCTCTCTATCTCTTTTCTCTCTCTCTCTCTCGTCGCTGCTTTCTTTTTTCACTCTCACTCTGTCTTTACAACTCTATCTCTCTCTTTCTCTATCATTGCCCTTTCTGTGCAACTCTATTTCTCTTTTGTTTTTATGTCTGCTCTCTCTCTCTCTCTCTCTCTTTCTCTCTTTCTCTCTGTCTTTGTTTCATGCATTCTGCACCTCTCTCTCACACTCAGTCTTTGTCTCACACATTCTATCTCTCTGTCTTTCTCCCCTCTGTTTCAATCTCTTTCTTTCACACCTTCTCTCTATCAAAAATATGTTATATATATATATATATATATATATATATATATATATATATATATATATATATATATATATATATATATATATATATATACTCTTTTGATCCTGTGAGGGAAAAATTTGGTCTCTGCATTTATCCCAATCCGTGAATTAGTGAAACACACTCAGCACCCAGTGAACACACAGTGAGGTGAAGCACACACTAATCCCAGCGCAGTGAGCTGCCTGCAACAACAGCGGCGCTCGGGGAGCAGTGAGGGGTTAGGTACCTTGCTCAAGGGCACTTCAGCTGTGCCTACTGGTCGGGGTTCGAACCGGCAACCCTCCGGTTACAAGACCGAAGCGCTAACCAGTAGGCCACGACTGCCCCAACGTCTTTTTGCTCAACTTTACCAATAAATGTGCCAATAAATGTGAAGCACACTGATGTGAGAGACGTCTGAGGACAACAGACAACAAACACCAGAGAGGGAGAAACAGCAGGGAGGAAAAAAAGAATTGACTGTTGAAATCACATGAATCCCAGAGAGAGAATGTGAGTGAGAAAGAAACAGAGAACAAAAAAAAGAAGAAGAAAAAAAAGAGTGAAATCTTTTCCCCTCACTCTCTGTAGACAGCGGGAGAGTGCAGAGCCGGCCAGGGAGGTGACTCCAGAGCAGAGCAGAGCAGAGCAGAGCAGAGCAGTGATTGCAGCAGCTCAGCCTTTAGACTGTTTCTGGAGAGGGCAACATCTTATCTGCACTTTCCTAGAAACACTCGCTCTTTCTCTCAAGAGACAGGCAATTCTGAGGCCACTGGCTTCTCTTGTTTTTTAGAGAGTTTTTTTCTGTCAGCGTACTCATCTTCTGACCAGATGGGAAGAGTTCGGCAAGCATAAACCTGCCCTGTTGTAGCTGTGAGTGTGTGTGTGTGTGTGTGTGTGTGTGTGTGTGTGTGTGTGCATGTGTGTTTGCGTGTGTGTGTGTGTGTGTGTGTGTGTGTGTGTGTGTGTGTGTGTGTGTGTGTTCGCAAGCATTTCCACATGTATATATGGGTATAGTGTGCAAGGGTATAATGTGCATGAGTACTCACCGAGCCCCAGCTGTGGTCCATGTGTCCTGCTTGCGTGTGCAGGGAAAGCAGGACAAAGACAGACATACAGTCTCCTCATGGCCTCCACTCAGCCAAGCTAGCCGTTCACCACAACAGACCACATCAACACATCTGAACACGTCACCTCTGTGCTGCGATAACCAATTCTCACATTCCTAGACACTGACGCCTGGCGATAGCCAACCACCATCTGAGAACCTCACCAGTGTCATCTCAGCTCACCTGCCACGTGTCTAACCAATCTCGCAAGCCAACTATCAACAGGCCCAGCAGCTATCCATCCAACCAGCCCTTCACTCTCATTCAGCCAAGCTATACTCAACCAAACCGAGCCAGAGCCATCTCCTCATGCCTCCATCTTCACCTTTGCCTGTCACTCACCCACTATTCTTTTTAAAGGTTCTACGTGGATTTTTTCGATGTTGTTTACTTGTTTTAGCTGAAAACATCCAAACATAAAGAATGCGAAGAAACACCCATTGTTGACATAATGTGACAAAAATGGCTATGCTCTGTGCTGTCCAGATATCATCTGATGTTAATGTGCAAACTAGCTAGTGGCTGGGCGGGCTTGCACTACCGAGCTCTTTTAAACCCGTTATCTCAACAGATATCCACAAGGCATTCAGGCTTCCACCAGGCTTCTCACTCCATCCACTCTAACCAACACCTTCGGCACCAAACTCCCACCCCAAACTCAGATCCACTAAGTTCCAAACAGCCTTCTCACACACCACCTGGGCCTCACCTCTGCCGACTGCATGCACCACAGACGGGCCGAAGCCGCGGATCTGAAAGCCCAGGCCATCTGCTGAGTCGGGGATTTTCACCGTCCTGCACAAGCGAGGAGAAGAGAGGAGAATAATAAAGTACATGAACAGAGAGATCAACACATACAAATAAAACATACACACACAACAAACCAACAAAACGCATGTGTCTTACTCTCTGGGTTTGGTGCTGATCAGCACCCGGATGGGGCCCTTGCTATTGAAGCACTGCTTCAGTAGGCTGTCCACCTCCTGGAAGGGCCGCAGGAATACCAGGTCCCCATTGATGGCGAAGATCTTCTTCCCCACCTCCAGACCTGCCATCTGCAGACGAACAACAACAATGAAGAGGACTGATTTATTCAGTTTTACTCAAACTTCGAAATATAGACCAGCCATCTAGACAGAAACACAAAACACCAACCAAGAAGCATGCAAAGTTGGCAAACAAAATAAAATGTTATTATCAGTTTCTCATGTGTGTGGGTAGACACACAATAAAACAACTTTAATTTGGTTACGTTAAATTAAATTGGTAAATTGCCTGTAATAATATTGTTTCATCAATGGCACAAATTCATCTGTCAATGGCACAAAAATGTTACAACTACTGCTATTACTGTGGACTAATAAATTCTCACTTGATGTACGAATGATGTCTACATGACACAATTGTTCAGCAGTAGTGTAGACTCCTTTAAGGTTCAAGCTCTAGATCTATTTCTAGCACTAGTTCTGTGTGGAGTTCTAGCACTACTTCTGGTTCTAAGTGGAGTTCTAGCTCTAGCTCTGGTGTGACTCTGTGTGTTCTGTGGGACAGTTGTGTGAGAGTATGTGAATGGCCCTAATGAAAGTCAGACTGTCTGCAGTTCCTCTGTTCTGTCCCAGCCACAGGAGGATTCTCTCCTACGAGCGCCGACTCAGCATGTTACAAAGGAGAGTGGGCGATCTCACACACTCTCTCCCTCTCACTCCCCTTTCCTCTACTCTCTCTCTATCTCTCCCACCACCTCACTCTACCCTTCTCTCTCACCCTCCAACCCCTCTCTAACCCTCTCTCCCACCACCTCACTCTACCCTTCTCTCTCACCCTCCAACCCCTCTCTCACCCTCTCTCCCACCACCTCACTCTACCCTTCTCTCTCACCCTCCAACCCCTCTCTCACCCTCTCTCCCACCACCTCTCTCTCAGTATCATCCTCCCTTTCCATTGTCTCTCTCTCTCGCCCACCACCTCTCCATCACATTCTTTATACATCTCTCTCGCTTCACCCTCTCTCTCCATCCCCTTTCCCTCTCTTTCTATCTCCCTCTTCCCCTCTCTCTCTCTCTCTCCATCCCCTCCTTCTCTTCCCTCTCTCTCTCTCCATCCCCCTTTCCCTCTCTTCCTCTCTCTCTTCCTCTAACAGATAGCAGGGGATGGTCAGAAGACAGCTCTTTATCTCTGGGAGAGCACAGCTGGATCTCATTGTTGTGTTCTGCCGCAGTGCCTCATCAGAGGACTGTTGGAAGGTTCTCCACACAAGAGTGCCTGATCCATAAGCCTGTTAACACTCACTAATATTCTTACAGTAAAGTAGAGCTCTTCCTGGGTGTTCTCTCAACTAGCCTTAGATTAGTTGAAGGACGGTTTTGACAGATACTCTTCTTTTTATTTCTACTTATTTCATACTGTACTTTTGACTCTTTGTCTGACTGGGAATAGAATGTAAATAATATCTTCCAAAGATGTTCCTAAGTATGTAGAGTAAAGGCTCTTCTGTATAGATAACGATGCAGGGAGAATTTTACGAAAGCTTAAAGGCTCTAAGCTGCACCCTCATCTTTTTCTCTGAGAGTCCATCTGAAGACTTGAGTGAACTAGACTTCCTGTGCTTCTCTATTGATCCAGCTCCCATCCTCCACCCTAGGGATAAACCGCACCACTCTCCCCTCCCACCCTCCTCTACATTATGATCTGGGCCGGATCAAAGATGGCAAACATCAAAAAGACAACCTCAAGAATGCAAAGGGCTTTTTTTCCCCCTTTTCCATGTGTTCTATTTCGGCTCTGGAAAACCACAACAGTTGATTTCAATGTCCGTCGGTTACCACAGCGAAGGTTCAAGTGTAGAGCAAAATGCTGCCCGGCGGAGGCTTCTGTCTATAGAGTTAGTGATAAATCAGCCCCTAATTGGGTTCGCCGGCCCCTAAAACCTCAGGGGAAAAAAAACGTCCCTGCCATCCTGCCGAAGCCCGACCATAAAAGATTCCCAAGCCTTCCGCGGAGCCGGTTCCGTGCCAATGTTTACCCTTGATGTCCCCACCCCCCCCCACCCCCCTTATTTGGTGAGCAAATATTCAAAATAAGCCTTTACATTCACAGACTCCCCAGAGGATTCTAGAAGGAGGAGAAATGCTGTCGGAGAGGTCAGCGGGGGATCCGGAATCTCTGTTTTGTTTACAGTGAGTGACCTGAGGTAGTGACCTGACAAACGTCACAGGGTCAGCATGAGGGTAGAGATGGCTTGGGTGTGTGTGTGTGTGTGTGTGTGTGTGTGTGTGTGTGTGTGTGTCCGTGTGTGTAGGGTTGAGTTACTGTGTGAAGTGAAAGATATCTTGTGTGGGTAGTTGTGTGTGAATGTGTACATACATGTGTGCGTGCTTAGGGTATGTGTTACTGAGTGAAGGGAATGTGAAAGTGTGCCATCCCACTTTGTGATCACATGTCTAAGCCCACTCAGGTGCCGACATATGAAGTATGCTTAAAATGAGCATTGAAAGAAGCAGGTAATTACTTAAGCAGCTTAATGAGAGACATGAATAGCGAAGACACTCTGCACTCCACAGAGCCGTTAACTCAATCTCACTCGACACACTCCCACCCTTTTTGCAGTTTTACATTTCAGCTGCGCCAGAATCCATCTCCTTGTTTTGACGCAATAAGTCGCTGAGGTCAAGAAGAAGTAACAACAATCCTGTTTACATGGAGTGAGTAAATTTAAGCAAACATCCATCATCAGCATCCCAGCTGGAGCCAGACAGCTGCAGTTAGTTGTGTGTGTGTGTGTGTGTGTGTGTGTGTGTGTTGAGGCTCACCTCTGCATGTGAGCCCTTCTCCACAGACTTGATGATGGGCACTCGGTTGCGGTCCTCCAGAGTGAAGCCGTAACCTCCAGCACTGGGCCTGATCTGCAGATTAAACACACACACAGAGTTCACCACACTCATAGACAGACCCACACACACAGAAATACACACACACGCACAAACACACGCACGCATGCACGCACACACACTACTGAATTTTCAGATGCCAGATGGGATTTGCTTATTTTTTCAGAATTAAAGCTGCAATGAACCATCTTTCAAATAGGAATGTTCACATTTATCTCTCTCTCTCTCTCACTCCCCTTCTCCTCTCTCACTGCTGTTTTGAATAACAGTAAGTGCACGCTCCAGATTTGTGCTCACTCATGACTGGTCTGTGCCAAGCGGCTGCACTCATCCCACTCCTCACGCACTGCAGGCAGGCAGGCTGGGAGCTAGTCATTCATAAGCCTGATGCAGGGAGTCTGGCTCCGCCGGCCCGCACTGATGTGTGTGCTGAGATGCACCTCTGATGATGATGATGATGATGATGCATAGACTGGAGACGTATGGAAGGGAGCGGAGAAGAAGATATTCTAATATTTTATGAAAGCCAGTAGAGTTGGAGTAGCATTAAAGTAGTAGAATTGAAATAGTCGCAGAATTGGAATAGTATTTGGACAGAATTGTCTGCTTTATAGAATTTTAGAATAGAATTTCAATAATAATATACGGTAATTGGAGTGTAACTGGAGTGTCCAATGTAGGTTCTACCGATTGGAGAAGGGACACAACATGTGGAGAAAGGACAGAAAAAGAGAGATGGGTTGGTCTATTGCACTACTATTGCACACGTGCATGTAATCACCTGATCACAGGTGAGCCTCTAGGTACCTGAAACGGACTCAAATACAAACTGCAACACAAAGGAACAGGCACAGGGAATGGCCAGCGGCCAGAGCCATTGTCTAGGCTGTCAGCTGCAGGCAATTAAGCTTGACGTGGCCTCTCTCACCAGCAGGGACTTGGCGATGACGTTCTCGGCTATTTTCAGGTCGTGCTTCAAGAGCTTGTGTTTGGTGTTGGATCCCTCCATCTCTTCGTCGGCGAAGAAGCGGAATAACAACGGCTCATCCTTGAACTCGCTCTTCTCCAGCACTGTAAAAAACCAGAGAGAGAGAGAGAGAGAGAGAGAGAGAGAGAGAGAGAGAGAGAGAGGACATCTGCCATTAATTCCTGCGTCCCACGTCTTTCCTCTCCCATCAGAAGAGATGCTTACCTCTCCAAAAGCCTCCCTCTTTTTTTCTTCCCTTACAGACTCATATCAATAAGCAATGCATGTGCATCCAACACACTGTTTAAAGCACTGAATATATTGTTATGGGCTAGTGCAGACAAACCTTCCTGTTACATGTCATACAAAGGTCCTTTAATCTTTTGGAGAGGTTTGGGGAACTAGAGGTAGCAAACAAACTTTGGGTTTAGTAAAGTTGCTGAAGTTCCTCAATCTAACATGCATATTCAGACAGTGAAGGACTATGGAGAGGACCTAAGTGTGTCGGGGGGGGTGTACGTATGCATGCAGGCTTCGGTCTTTGACCGAGGTCCTGTTGGCGTGGGCGACCAGAAGGAGAGTGCCATAGTCAGGATTTAAACATGTTGCTATGGCGGCATAATCGCCACACAGCCACCACCACCACCCACATACATCCAGACTCAACTACAAAAGACAGTGACAACCCCCCCAACCCCCACCCCTCAACCCCCCTGGCCCAAGTGAGAAATGAGCTAAAATAACTGCAGTTTCCTGAACAGCTCTTTCATTTTATGAACAAGAGGGGGTCAGATATTCGACCAGTTGTCAGAAAAAAATAATAATATGTTACTGTCACGAATATCTAGAGTTGCATGCTGGGTCTGACATGAAAATATTGTAGTTTTTACAGTAATTATGTTCCATACATTTGTCATTGATTTGCTGCGTATGAAAACGTAATTGCGGGCAGTCGTGAAATGGTTACATCACTGGGGGAAACGAGAGATAGATGGTGACTCACTGGCGTATGATGTGGACTTTGGCACTGGACGGCACGTCTCTTAAAATCTGAAAGCCTCAAATCCTGTAAACAATCTGTCACCGTGGCAACCAACCCTTCACACTTGGACCAGCAGAAATTGTTTTGGTGCTGTCCCAATGCTGACTGCTCTGAGGCAAACCAGGCACTGACTACACCCCCATCCAAACGCATGCACACAGACACACACACACACACACAGATGCAAACACGCACACACACACACACACACACACACACACACACAATTGGAGACTGCCAAGTGCCAAACACTTTCTGGCATGCTTTGGAACCCTAGCATAATGCATGACATAACAATATGACACACGCAAAAACCATTAGAGCACAGCATGCAGGAAAAAGGGAACCAAAAAATAATTTGTGTTTTTCATTGTGCAGTCTGATGCTAGACTGCATCATTCATAAATCTGAATCAGATTTGGCTGTGATGTGGCCCAGGTCTGCACCAGATCAAGGCCAGACCTGAGGCCCAGTCTTTTGCACTCTTGAACATGTACAGTACATTCGGTTGTTTGGCCCTACCGTGGTGCATGAAGCCGTTGTCACACAGCTCCTTTCCCAGAATCACAGCTTCCTCCCTGGTCCGGCAATCACCCTGGACACGGGGGAGGGAGGGGGGGAGGGGGAGAGAGAGAGAGAAAGAAAGGCTCCATCATTGTCTGCCTGGTGAGCCTCAAAATGTCAAAGGAACCCTTCACACTCTGGCCATTGTGCTTCTGAGTGGCTGGGCAGAGGGCCGTCCACAGAGGAGGGTCACATTCACATAGAGTGGACAGGGAGAACGGCAGCAAACAGAGGCAGATGTGGCCGCTAGCCGAGCTTTTGTTGCCGTTCAGTTCAGTTCAGTTCATCATATCTCCATTGATACGGCATAAGAGGAGTGAGAAGTGCCACTCTGGAAGTGGGTTCTCAGTTCATCTCCAACAGCTGTCTGACTCATACCCAGATGCTCAATTCTCAGTTTCCAGCTTCTCTAGGGCTTTTTTTTCTGGCAAATACTTGCACACTTTTTGGTTGTGGTGACAAAAGGCGAGATCTCGCAGCCATGCTGGGGTTTATAGTTTCAGTCTGTTTCCGCCTGGACATATTTGAAGTGACCTGGCTATTTAGAAAACAGCCACTTCCTCCTTCCTCCCTTTCAAGTCTCTGCAGTTCCTTGGGAGCCAATGTGTTTCCAATATGCATTACACAAGCCAATAATATCATTCGTGCCAAAGACAAACACACACACACTCACACACACACACACACAAGAAGGAAATAAATGAAAAACATTATAATAATAATCACAATGATACATTCATGCAAATACCTGTGCAATGAGCCAGTCGATTAGTTTGTTTGCCATCACAACGGATTTGTATGTTCTCAGATGGTAGTCTTTATCTCTGTTTACAAACAAGAGGGAAGACCAACAATGTGAATGAAAAAATGTATGAGGGAACACATCTGTGAAAAAACGCACACATGCACCTTGAACTTGATCCAGGACATCAAGATCTTAACATGACCTTTGAGACCTTTTGGGGTCTTACACACATACACACACACACACATTCACAAAAACACACATTCACAAACACACACATTCACACACACACACACACACACACACACACACACACACACACACACACACACACACACACACACACACGCACACACACAAAAGCACACAGACACACACAGACCCTATGGGACAAGACATTCAAGATGCCTGCCCCTGGGTCTCTTGTCATAACAGGCACTTCCTCAGCATCAGTCAGCGGGGGAAAACACCACTCTTCCCTCAGCCCCTCCTGTCCAAACACCAGGGAGGCTCTCCGCTGAGTTCTGACCCCAGACATTGCCACTGAGCCCCAGGCACCAGGCACCAGGCCCCGGGCCTCCGGGCCTCCGGCGGGGGACACAGAGGGGTGAGTGAGTGAGTCACGACTTGAGCATTTCAACCGCCCAAATCAGACTGGCAAGAGGATGGCCAGAGACCTTCCGGTCACACCAGGAGGTTTATATGCATACCAAAATGTTTGAACAATGTTTGAAAAATGTTGAGACAGAAACAAAACTTGAAAATTAAAAGATTATTTAAACTGACTGCTTTTCAGGTCACTATGACTTTATGAATGCACCCTGTGTTATTACAATGTTACTACAATTTGTATGTTCTCTGTTTGAAGACTGTACTTTTAACCCCTCTATATAATGTATTTATAGTAGGTATTATTTGTGTGCGCACAGGGTTAAGTGGTTATTTCTGAAGCGGTGTGCCATCGAGGGTGCATGCGTCTGGGAGCGAGGCCATGCCAAACCCTGGGAGCTCGCTCTGAACCAGAGCTGTGAATTTCCCATGAAGGCAGGGTCTCTTGGGGGACAACCCTAGCTGAGGCCAGCAGCGGGAGGGAGGCATGGAGGCCGGCAGCGGCAGTGGCGGTGGTGGTCACTAACACTCGCTGGAAAGTCCAGCCCTGCCCACAGCCCACACCCTACACCCTTACATGGCTCAGAAAACCGACCCGCGGGCCAAATCCAATTTCGTCCAGCAGCGGTCAGCGGGAGACGAGAGGCAGGGGTAATTGTCCCTCCGATGTCCTTTCGACCGAGCGCTTCCCCCACCCAACTTTGCAGCATTTTGACAGACACAGCCACAGGCTCCGCTTGGAAAGCAAACACAGGCGCTCGGTTGAGTTCTACACGCATACTTTAAGTACACTGAGGTGCCAGCGCAGCGGTTTCCATTACACAACTCTGTTCTAACGTCAGGATTTCCGCTTCTTTCCTTTCACTCTTTTTCTCTTTCTGTTGCTTTTTTTATTTTCGCACAAGGGGAGCAGTGGGGGCCAAGCATTTAGCTTTTGACCTCATCAGTTAAACATGCTTGCCCTGTGCCACGCACTAAACACCAGGCCTGCTTTTTCCCCTCTTCCTCTGGCTGAAACAGCAGTGTCCACTGTCCAGGGCCAGTGGCCGAGACCGCTCCTCTGTGTGTGTGTGTGTGTGTGTGTGTGTGTGTGTGTGTGTGTGTGTGTGTGTGTGTGTGTGTGTGTTTGTGTGTGTGTGTGTGTGTGTGTGCGTGTGTGTGTCTGAGTGTCCAGGGCCCGTGGCCGAGACCGCTCCTCTCCACTCCGCTACTCTCCTTGCCGGCTGTCAAAGTGACAAATGAGAGGCAAACACAGGGCCCAGACCAACCATATGCTCAGCACGAGTGCCATGCAATCTACAGGAACAGGCTTTCGCTCTGTGTGTGTGTGTGTGTGTGTGTGTGTGTGTGTGTGTGTGTGTGTGTGTGTGTGTGTGTGTGTGTGTGTGTGTGTGTGTGTGTGTGTGTGCACTCAAGGATAAGTGTCTTGGGAAGGTCACCCCGAAACTTAAATGGCCTGTTTGCCTACAAGATAACCATAACTGCAGAGTTTATGGCCTGCAGAAAGACAGCCACATAGTTTTTTCACTTTTAATATCTGTGCTCTGTATTCTGTCTTCTTCTGCTAGTATTACAGCCCCTCTGAGATTATCTGATCAAATCATGTGCATCTGTTCAAAACTCCTCTGTCTCATTGTACAGACAGTGGCTTATTTTTCTAATTACATTCCAAGGGGTTTGAAGTGGGATGGTGGAGGGGATTGTTTAGGGCTGAATTGGGAGGTGGCATGGGTGTCTATAGGCCCTTCTGGAGTCCCCCTTCCAGCAGGAAATTCCAGCTAATTAGATTGGAGCTGGAGGAGACAATTAGAGAAGTCTGATTCTGCAGGCGCTGAGCTAGAGACGGGCTGTGGAACCTCCAGTTTATCCCAGTTTATCCCTGTGAGAACCAGTACATACACAAATGCACGCACACACACACACACAAACACAAACACACACACACACACACACACACACACACACACACACACACACAGCATCATGCATCGTGTTAACAGAAGCACACAAATACAATGCAAACAAACATACAGTATATAGTACATGATACACAAACTGATACTCAAATACGAACACACACACACAAACAAAAACATGCATGCACATAGAGTCAAACACTCATTTACACATACACACAGAGACAGCCATACACAAAAACACATATACATACACTCACACACAAGCATGCACAAACACTCACAAAACAAGAAAGTAGCACAAGAGCACGCAGCCTCAACAAAAGCCTCCATTAACGTTGTGTTGAGCAAGAGGAATTTAATTTACTGTGGGCCTCAGCCACTGCCAAATTTCCCACATTGCACCTGTTTCGCATTTGGGCCTTAGACCCATTTGAAAGTGGTCCTGCAGGACTCTCTCGCTGACGTCTGACCTGACCAGCTGGAACGCATCGGTGCTCCTTCCCGCGTCAACAGCCGCTGATGGAGCTCACCATACCAGCGTGATACCGACCTGAGAGGGAACTGGCACGGATCCATCTCGAAGTCGGCTAATATGTTTTTTTGAGGTTTAAATAAGTATCTCTCTCTCTCTTTATCTCACTATCTATCTTCCTGGGATCGTTTCTGATCTAGGATCGTTTCGGATCTGGGTCTGTGTTCCTCGAGTGGCTCAAAGAAGCTGCTGTCTATTAGGAATGAGGAGGTGTCGTCACGACAGTGTAGCGCTCTAGAATCTTCGCCCGAAATCACGGTATCCGCCATGTTGGAAGGATACCCTCCAGAACGCGTTCATTGCGGTTCATTGTTTGTGTTGTTAGTCAAAGTTGATCTCTAAAATAGCGGGTTATGGAGCTCCGAAGATTAATGTCATGTTCTCAAATCATAGAGAGTATAAATTAGGGGTGACATAATCTGTATTCTCTATGATGATCCCATTTGAATCTTAGCAGAACAACACCAGACTTGTAATGTCACTGAATGTTTTTTTTTATATCTGTGATTTAATCTTGATGATGAGATACAATAATAACTCTGTACAGTCTTTCCTTAGGCTATGTCCACATTGGCATTTTTTTTTTTGGCAAGAAGAGCTGACCAGGGTGCTTTTTCAGTTTCAGAAAAACCGCTGGCAGTATTTATTCCAAAAAATGGCTGAGGATGTCCTTTACTGCCATACCAATGTGAGCTAATGTTAGCTAACAAGTTAGATTCACAATGCTTCAAAACGATCATAATAAGTTTCTCAACTGCTATCAACTCCATTTTGCTGGTTGTTATAGGAACATCTCAGTCCGCAGCTTGTAATTGTTATTTTCATTTTAAAAAGACGCCCAGAGCGTGTAAAAGGACTTTTTTGTTTTAAATACAATTTACTCCATAGAGTTGTAATGTAAAACATATGCTGGCAGCTTCAAAACAGAAGCTGTGTGAATTAATTCTGAAAGCACACACACACAGACACACAGACACACACACACACACACACCAACAAAGAGACCATCAGACTCACAGAGACACCCCCACACACACACACACAAACACACACAAACACAAATCACACTGATACCAATACCACCATACAGACACAAAAATGACCCCCACAAGACAGGAAGTGCTCCTTTGTCACCCTGATGAATGGAGATTTCGCTCTGACCCTCAGTGAGTAAACATCATATGGCTCGGACCACAGGAAACGTCCTCCATGGGTGTCTGTAAAATGGCCTCCATTCCTCTACAGCTAGTGGACTCAGGATGCTGCCCCCCCACCCCTGCAAACCATGGCTGTTAAACCTCTATCTCTCTCTCTCCTTCTCCCGATCATCGCCATACATTCATCTATCTACTGCATCTGCTACCTACCAGGGGTGCGTTTCCCAAAACCATAGTTGCTAACTAAGTTAGTAAGTTACTTTGTTGGTTGCAATGCAATTTCCCATTGCCAGCCAACTAAGTTGCTAACAGGTTAGCAATTATGGTTTTGGGAAACGCACCCCAGATCAGTAAAGAGTATGGCTGCACGATTTGGGGGAAATACCTAATATATCTACAATATCTACAGATATTGTGATTGCGATTTGCGATACGATCTTTGAATGTCAAATTAATTGATTCAGTTCAACATTTTTCAAATGTCTCTTTAATTGGTGCCACCCCTGATTGGAAGGCACACCTGGTGCACCCCCGACCGACCATGAAGCTCACCAATCAGAATTGCTGTGCCACTCACACACTACGTATACCCACCAATCAGAAGTGGCATAGCCAAGGAGGATGAAATGAATATAAATGTGACAAAATTAATTGTGCACCATTAATTGTGTTGGTTCATATTGCAATTTGCGATAATTGTGCAAGTTTCCAGTACCTCATCTGACTGAAAGAGGAGAGGAAATTGTTGTGGGCTATGGGTTTTGGGGCAGCAATGATTCGGCACTTTTTTTTGGAAATCAGTTTGTCCTCTGATGTCACTCTTTTTGGGCAGGGGCTATATATAGCTCAACAGAGAGAGAGCTGCAGAGACACTGGGAATGAGAGGAGCTGGAACCATAGGAGTCTAGTCGCACCTGGCAACACCAGTGTGTGTGCGTGCGTGCGTGTGCGTGCGTGTGTGTGTGTGTATGTATGTGTACGCATGCATGTGTGTGTGTGTGTGTGTGAGTGTGTGTGTGTGTATGTATGTGTGCGCATGCATGTGTGTGTGTGTGTGTGTGTGTGAGTGTGTGTGTGTGAATATGGGCAAATGTGTGCGTGTATGTGTGTGTGTGTGTGTGTGTGTGTGTGTGTGTGTGTGTGTGTGTGTGTGTGTGTGTGTGTGTGTGTGTGTGTGTGTGTGTGTGTGTAAACGTCTGGAGAGAGAGAGACATGTTTAATGAGGCAAGGCTGTGCACTGGAGCCATTACCTGATCACTGGAGTGAATAAACTATGGAGCCTGCAGAACAGCCGGACACCCTGTGGAGATGGAAAGAGAGAGACAGAGAGATAGATATAGAGAGAGAGAGAGAGAGAGAGAGAGAGAGAGAGAGAGCAAGAGCAAAGGTGAGACAGGAGGAAAAGAGAGAAGGAGAGATGAGAGAGGGAGAAGAAGTAGAGAAGGATGAGAAGAGGCAAGGAGAGAGGGATAGAGAGAAAGAATGAGAAAAAGACAGGAAGAAAGAGTGAGTGAAAAGGAGGGAGAGAGTGGAAAGGAGACAGAGACATGGGGAGACAGAGAGACAGGAAGTGACAGATGTGCGGGGAGCGAAACACAAACACGAGGGAGGGAGAAATGGACACAGACAAAGTGATGGTTAGCATATTGGGACGCCTCGTCGGCAGGTCGGGCCAAAAACAATCCATAAGCGTTAGGGCGGTGGGCCGCACAATGGACCCATGGCTGGTTACCTTGGAGATGACATCTTGCATGTCGCTCCGGGGATGGTACGTGCCGTCGTCATAGCGGAACCTGTAGAGCACTGGCTCGGGCTTGAACTGGTGTTTGTCTGTCACTGCAGAGAGAACAAGAATGAGAACGTTCCGTAAGAACATTTCTGACAACCGAGCAACCGCCACAACGGACAGCGAGGTCAATGCAGGGAGACTGAAATGACCACAAGGCAAAAGAGCTTTATTTTGGCCCGCATGACTGGCCACACTGGGGATACCAAACATAGAGGCACTATAACCTCTAAGCATCCAGCTCCAAATCAAACAGCGCCTCCGTTTCTGCCTCAAGGGAAGCACCTACTGTTTGTAATCCAAGCCCTGCATTTAGAGATAGGACAGCTACTTCCAAAACTTCAGCTGAAAGAGCTTTGAAGAACCTTTTACAGTAATGGAAAACATTTGGTTCAAACAATCTTTCCTCAAGCAAGTGGCATTGAGGCTTGTTCGCTTCCAGAACAGTCATCTGGGGGATGGGGTTCCACTCTATGAAGCTACCCCACCCCACAGACAGTCTAGTTGAGTCTCTGTGTTGGCCCCTCTAGACTGTTTTCCCACTGAACTGAAGTGAGACTCCGAAGGCCCAAATTCATTTCTGGGCTGTCGTCGGACAGGAGAAACCGGCAAGAGAGGCAAGAGATTCAGTGGCCCACTTGGACCGGGTCGTTTGTCAGGAAAAATTACATACACTTGTACGCACACACACACCAACTCACACACTATTAGGCACCCAGACACAAATACAGGCACACAGACACAAATGCATGTACACATATATACATACACGCACACACATGCATGGAATTCAAATACACATGCCCCCCCCCACACACACTAATGTAGATACTGTACGATATGGTGTGAATACATTAAGTAAAAGAGTCCCACCCCTTTCCCTCAGGCAGGCTGCAGAGCACCAATTTGGGCAATCTAAAACAAACAGAGGGTGCGAAAGGATGAATATTTATAATCGCTAAAGTAAACGCTACACTTCCACTGCTTATAAAGAAGCCATCTGCTCCACATGCCTTTCAACACCCCCATGTCCAACGTCCTGGGATGATATCATTGTTATGGTGTCCTGCGAGGGTCATTTTGTAGTTACTGTTAATAGTAACAAACCGTGACAAGTACGAGTATGTCCATGAGGAAGAAGGTGCAACGAGAATATGGTCCACATCAGTGTGGACGGCACTGGGCCGTGACATGTTGGACGTGCTGTTTAAATAAAACGTTCTCCTCAAGGCTCTGTCGACCCTTTAAGGGACCCTGGTCTGTCTGCTGCTCTTGTAGACAAGCCAAAGATGCTCAACTGTCAACTGTCAGTCATAAGAGATGTCTTTTCCAGTGTACAAATCTTCTGAATCATTTAGCAAAAGCAAAAGACAGACCCAGAGGGGTTAACAGGCTCAAGCCTGTGTTGGCCTGTTGGAAGCCCTGGTTGTCAGGCTTTGATAGGAATAACAGGGATGAATGAGGAGAGGTCTTTGGAAAGGGAAATGTTACTGACCGTGGTGGATGATGCCGTTCTCCAGTAAGGCTTGGCCCAGGTGCACCCCCTCCTCCGGGTTATCCGTCTCCCCGATCTCCATCAGCCAGGACACACACTCACTGCAGGGACACACACACAAGGAAACCAGCTGCACTCAGTCCATACACTGAATGGATCATATAAAAACACAGCAGCCAGGACACAAACCTTCGTTGGAGGAGGAACAGTTGCAATCAGCTCAAATACATTATATGTTACAATACATTATGATAACGTTGGCTTATGGGCAAGGGAAACTCACAATGGGGACTAAACAGCTGTAGTGAAGTCATACACAGTATATTTCATACATTACTCAGCCAGTGACACAACACCACTATTGCAAGCAGCAGCAACAATCTACTGTATGTCAGGGTCCAGAGTACAAGCAAAAAATAAAACAGAAAACAAAAGAAAACATTTTTCTGCTATAATGTCTTTAACAGTTGTTGAAATATAGGCCTACTTTTCTGTACCAAAAAAGCTTATTTCACACATTATTTCAACATGTATTTGATATACATACAGATTACATATCGTTTGTTTGTATGTATGTATTTGGAGTTAATTAACTACAGTAGCAACAAATTAACCAAACCAGATATACAGTGACTGGATGTACTTCAGTCCTCAGATTTATCTCACAAGTTAGCTGAATACACAGTATCATTTCCAGACGTTTTTCAGATGTCTTCTATTTGCCTTAAGACACATCAGACATCTTTCCAAAAGAGAACATACAGACTGATTTCAGTATATTTACACGGTTTTGCCTGGGCAGTGTGTGTATGATATGTAGAATAAATGTAAACATTGAGCTCATTGTGACATCCAAACCCAGTTCAGGTCTTTATTGTTTTTTTAGAAACGTGATACCCAAGTCCACAAACTTCTGTCCACAAACCTCCGACTATTTCTGGGTGGCTCAAACAAAGAGCACCCACTGAGTCCTGATGTTGATCACTCACAGCATGATGGGAGAGAAACACACACACACACACACACACACACACACACACAAAATAAGCCAAGACACTCACAAGCCCTCTCCAAGCCCAAATTGACTAAATTGCATAATTAGGTTGCCAAGGAAGGAGGGGAACTCCAGAGGGTTAGAGGGGGAAGTGATATCTCACTCTGCACCCCTACACACACGCGCACGCACGCACACACACGCGCACGCACGCACACGCACACGCACGCACACACACACACACACACACACACACACACACACACACACACACACACACACACACACACACACACACACACACACACACACACGTCCCTCGTCGGCCGTCTGTCCCTCTCCACAAAACCAAAACAAACACAGCCAGCTCCACCAGAGCAATGCTGCGGTCTTCCCAGAGTTCCAGAGTTTGTGGAACCCAGTGGGGAAAGCCGAAAAAAGATAGAGAGACATGAGGAGGGAGAGAGAGAAAGTAGAGTGAAGAGAGAGAGAGAGGAAGGGAGAGAAAAAAAGAGAGCAAAGCAGAAACAATGGCTACTTGCACTGAGCTTAGCAAGTCATAGCTCTACCATCCTATTTTCTGAGAGGATATCATAACATTCTTCAAACAAGGATGTTATGATATCCTCTCAGAAAATATGATGAGCCATCATATTACACAAACACTTTGAATTAAAATGATTTCTCATTACATGAGCGAGATTTGAGGATTGAAAGCATTATACTGTATGCGCTTCTTCAATAAGTCTAACTCTTTGCGTTCAAATGTGTTATCACGTGAGAGAGGGGTAAGGAAAAGAGCAGAGAAAGAGAGAAAGGGAGAGAGAGAGAGAATGACTTGAGGCGGGAAAGATGGAGAGAGACTCACACAGGCCGATATGACGCAGAGGGAGCGAAGGAGCAGAGAGACCTGGGAGTGAAAGAGACACAAGGGAAGAATGATGGAAGATTTAGTCAACCTCTCTCACCCAGCCCTGCATAGAAAAACACTCCGTATGTTTGGAATACATAGCTCCCATGGCCCCTTATGACAAATAGCAGTCACTTATGCCATGAATCGCGGCGTCTAACAGTTTCAAGCTGTTCCCCCTGCCACAGACATGAACGCTCTCCTGGTGAGTGTGATTAGGGTCCTGACAGCTGAGGTGGTGTGGTGGCAGTGTGTATATATACCTTGTGTCAGGACTAACTAGGATATTTATTCTGTTAGTTTAATTCCAAAAAATTGGCCAGATTCTCAAAGCACACCACCCAGGGGATCAGTCAAGCTGAGACGTATGTATACGCAGAAAAATGTACCTCCCTCTCCGTGAAGGATAACACAGCCTGCACGGGCTTAATGTATAGCCTATGCTCCAGTCAGATGCTCAGTGCAAGTCAGATGCAAAAGGCTGACTTTTATCTGGGGGCATTTACAACGTACATTTCTGTGTTGTTTAATCCAGTACGTGTAAAAAAAAAAAAAACAGAACTATTGTTTTGCAAACATTGGATCGCCATATCACTTGGCCCTTGAAGAGACCAAAACTTCAAAGCAGTGGTTCACTTCAAAAGCTCAAAGTGAGAGGAGCCGCCATTGCAATCTGAACAGTGAGGACCACAGCCAAAGCCCATCCGTATCGAATCAGCAAGATATTGCGGTGGACTTCTCTCCAAAAAATACTCAGGAAAACACTGAGTGCCAAAAGTAATTAAAATCTGGAGAACAGACGCGTAAGTGAGAGTTTGGTCACATATGTCTTCCGGACTGTAAAGCCAAAAGAGAATCCCTCACGCATGCACTTTCACTAGTTGTAAGACCATACGTCTCTTTACACCATATGGGATTTTCACAGTCCTGACTCTGTGTGTGTGTGTGTGTGTGTGTGTGTGTGCTGCCTTTAATCTCCTCAGCTGACGGAGCCATTCCTTTTCCAGACCAGACCGTTCCATATAACTCTCTTGCATAACACTTGTCCTGTGCTGTGTGGGGTGCAAAGACACTGAGGGAGAAAACAGCCCAGAAAACAATCCCCCATAAACACACACACACGGATATAAACATAAATAAATACACACACACACACACACACACACACACACACACACAGATACTTGCATACACACACACACACAGACAGAGAGATACTCGCATACACACACACACACACACACACACACACACACACTCTCAGTGTATACACAAGCCACAAATATGCACAAGTTGGACTATGTCTTCTCTGTCTAAATGAATACAGCGCACACTCTTGAATTGGCAGTGCAAACGAAACAACAGCAGGTCAACACGGGCCTCAGTAGTCTGCTGAGTTTGTTTCCTGTGTATTGCTGTCCAACATAAGACCCACTGAAGTCTCTTTCCCCACCACCCTATTACTGCAGACACAATGTGTTTGAAGACCAGGCGCCTGAAGGCAAAACCCTTTAGCATATGTCCAGAGGAAGCCAAGCCCTTGAAGCTGGATCTCACGCCCCCACCCCCCCCCCCCCTCCTCACTCACTCACAGGGATCTGGACTGCAGGGCCCTGATGCCAAGACCAGATGGCAACATGTGGGTCTGTATGAATGAGTGAAGTTAACACACACACACTGGACAAGGAGAGGTCTACAAACACACTCTCTCTCTCTCTCTCTCTCTCTCTCTCAACCTTTACTCTTAATGCTAACATCTTGGGGTGTATAGCTCACTCATTCACTCAAAATGTAAAAAAAAAGTATTAGTGCATTCAACTAGCAATTCATCCTACCAGTGTAGGTTACCACCCGAAACAAGAATGCCCTTTTATCGTTGGGGACATCATGGTTGGAGAGCCGTCAGACCACTCGGAAGAAATGAGAAAGCAGCTTCCCTCCATAAAGCCAGGCAGATGCCTCATTTTCTCTGAGCTCACTCCAAGCACTCACAGGCAAGAGCATCCATGTTTTATATCATTCAATTACAGCTCTCAAACACCACTTCTGAAAAACAAAGTCTTCTTTATGTAAGACAACTTATATAATTCAATCTGACTAAAAGGGAAGTTTGTATGGCTGAAACCACCTTTTAAAGGGTATTTTAAATTCTGTTGAACACCATAGTATTCTAGAACAGCTGGTGTGCTGGCAACGTAAATGTATAAACCCCTAATGGAGTCAACAATTTCCAGCAACCCGTTTTCTGTAGTAGAATATGATGCTATTGCTTGACACAAACACACGTATACACGCACGCAAGTGCCGAGAAAAAAGACAGGCACACCAAGAGACACACTTACCGTATCCAAGGACTGATACTACACCACACACACACACACACACTCACACACTCACACTGAATGATATTCTTTCTCCATTCAACACACATAGTGCTGGGAGAAAACAATGACCTTGCTACGGTAGTTACCTCAAGGATGTCTCGGCGGAGGGCTTAAAATAATCCTCTGCTCCGTCAGAGACTGGACACTGAACCCTGTCCCAGTCTCAGAAGTGGTGTGTGTGTGTGTGTGTATGTGTCTGTCTGTGTGTGTGTGTGTGTGTGTGTGTGTGTGTGTGTGTGTGTGTGTGTGTGTGTGTGTGTGTGTGTGTGTGTGTGTGTGTGTGTGTGTGTGTGTGTATGTGTGTGTGTGTGTGTGTGAGGGGTGAGCAGGGACATAACCACATATCCCCCTGATTTATGACCGTGTTCAATGAGACCCGCACTCCCAGATATTCAACCAATAATCTTTAAACAAGATTCATTGGGGGAGACTGGATTGCCTCTGGGTCCGATTTCACTGTGACTAAATGGCACAGACACATTATCCAGATTTTTCTCCTCTTCTCCCGGATGGTTCAAATCCAGATGGGCTCCTACCTCCCCCCCTCCCCACAGAACATGCTGCCTTCCTTCACATCTCCTGACAGATTTAGACTCAAAAGGAAGGATGAGGGGACCCATTTTGACTTTAATAGGGGTGCTATTAATAGTGTCCCACACAAAGATGGTTGCATTCAGAGTGCTTTTCACACGCTAGTCACGGAAACAGACACCAACCACCAACATCAGCAAGGGCCTCAAAGGAGTGATATACCGTCTACTGCTTGTAATTTTATAATAGAACAGGATTTATCGCATTCTTAGAGTCCATTTATTGGACTACTTTTGAGTTTTAAAGCCACATTTGAGACTCTGCTAAGACCCTTTCTGTATTATAGTACTAAAGCTGTGTCATATCGACAGCACTGTCAATGGGCTCTGTGACGGACAGGGACACATTAGCTTTCTATTCGCTCAGTAAGGGCTCAGTTTACTCAACGGCCCTCCTTCCTGCAAGCCTTAACACACTAAGAACAACCAAAGTGCACCCTACAAACACCCCACAAAATAATAGAAATAGAAGAGGGGTCCAAATGTCCATGGCACATGTGTGCCACTGTCCTGCCTATGACTATTGGATATGTCCATATATTTGGTGGGTTTGCACCAAATAATCAAGAAATAATGAGTTTGTGCAAAACAGGAATATTACATTATTTATTAAAAAATATAGTAAAAATATAGAATAAAATATTCATAAAATAAATCGTTTTTCTCAACAGCACACTTGGACTTTGTAAATGCTTAGTTGACGTGGTGCTGCTCACACCTTTCTCTAGCAGGTGGGCCACACATTAACACAGGCAGCAGTTTCTTTTCCCAAGATGCAACATTCTGTGAGACAGAGCAGAGCGAGCAGGAAGTGGAGCCAACCTACCTGCCCAGGAAGCACTTGGGAAAGGTGGTGAGCTTGCGCTTGCGGTCTTTGATGAGGTGGCCCTGCTTGCACATCAGCTGGTAGAGCTTCTCCCCCTTCTCCGACACCATGACCCAGGTGTCCTGCTCCATCCCCAGCCTAAGGGCTATGAGAGGAGGCAGAGAGACAGTCAGACACAAACGCACACACACACACACACTAATACACAGAAATACTCATGTCTGAATTCACTCACACATAAATAAGTCATGAACCCCCACAACCCCCCCCCCCCCCCCCCCCCCCACACACACACACACACACACACACACTAGTACATAAGCACACCAAGATACAATTGCTTTCACACACAAACACATGAATTCACACACACACACAGCCACTGGACCATTTCCTTCATAGGCACTGACAGAACAGATGTGGGCTAGCTGTGAGCCGAGCGTGAGATGGTCAAACACGCAGCTCTCAAAAACGTGCACAACGTGCATGAGGCATAGCATGCATGAACAATACAAAGCACTCTTCAATTCATCCACATCGTAAAAGTGGAAAGTTCTCAAGCAGAAGGCTTTGGCATGTATATATGCAAAATATATATATGCAGCAATATACAGTATTTCATGTATTCTAAACAGAATGTTTTTTAAACAAATGTTTACTTGTGGGGTTTTTGTTGCTTTAGGGGATGCTACTCTGATGTTTGTAGATAGATAGATAGATACTTTATTGATCCCCAGGGGAAATTCAAGAAATTAAAGAAATTCATTTTGCAGGCTTATCTCGCCACCAGAGCATGAGACACAATAAAAATGTCAACGACAAACAATAAACATCATGTAATATATAAAATAATATGATTTTGTGCAGAATGATCATAATGTTAATCATAATATTATTTATACAATGAAATGAGTCAACTCTAATAGCACAGTACACAATGCTATAGCTCCTAGAGATAATTGCAAGGTTGGGCTCAAGCATGTCAGCATATTAGGGGAGAATTAACAGCACATAACATGCCTCTGGCCCTGTGTTCTTGTGCCATGGATCACTGCATTTGATATGCAGATATCAGGACAACCAAACGCTGTAGGCTACTAATGTCGTCACGCCTAACAACTTAATTGCCAATTACACCTTACTGCTGGATTAACGGATGTGCTACAGTTAATTAGACCGGCGGCCATGACGCCTCCCTCTCATCAGGCTTCACTTGCCCACATTCATTCAGTTAAAAGATCAGGATGAGCACAGGATGCGCATGGAACTGGGCTCTATTTGCGCTGATGCTCATGTGTATGGTACACATGTAGTAGATACAGTATCTATACAATCTGACTGTAGTGACAACCAGTCAACCAAACATTGCAATTAAATATCACAATAAAAGACACATACCTGCTTGGATGGAGTGACTGATCATACAGCGATCATGCAGCCTAATGATCTGATCAAGTGTAAACAGACCATCTTGGCAGAGGCGTATCAGTTAAAGTCCCTCCCACACATGTGTGGGCACAAACCAGCTCTACTGGCTCATTAGCCCATCTTTCAAATCAAGAGGTGAACGGAGCCTAATGGTTGCACTGAGATGGCCTTGAGAACATTTTAATTATATCAGAACACTTCAGAGTTGGCATCACTTTATAAACCAGAACACATTTCATACTATTTACTTTCTCTCCTTTCAACTGAAATGACAAGAAATAGCACAACCTCTCCTCCTCTGTAGGAACTTTTACACCGGTGAACCCACGCACTGTTGGTCCATTAGTTTCCACATAATGTACAAACACGTGTGTACTCTACTCACTCTTCCTCCTCTCACGCTCCTTCAAGATGGCCTCCAGCCATTCCTGCTTCTCCTCGGGCGTCTTGGCCATGCACACGAACCACTTGTTCTTCGCCGTGTTGTGGATCTTCCAGCCGTTGTTGACGATGTTCCCGCTGCTGTGGTAGTCCGCTACAGTCCCAGTGGCCAGGGCAGAGGCAGAGGGACGCGATAAACAGGGCAGACAGAGAAAGGGGAAGGATCAAGTTCTTTGTTGCACTCTGGTTCTTTTATTTATATATGAATAAATACTGAGGACGCGTCCACACTTGTGAAACACATTTCTCGTCGGGTTTGGTTTGTGTCTCCCTGGCACTCCTTTTTGAACTGTTCTGAGGCCTGTTTGATTTCATGTGGCTGCCCCTCGTTGCATGACTGCTTTTTGAATTCCACAAGCCTCCGCACGAGTCGCAGGCCATCTATCAAAGCGACAAGGATGACAAACTGGATGTACTCAAAACTGCGCACGACAACAACGCGAAATCCCGTGGAGGGTGCTAAAAGTTTCAAACAAATGAACAGCGCCACATGAAACAGACATCGGGAAAAACACCCTCCAAATAAAACGGATCACGGACAACTGGGCCTCATTGATTGCCGTAATTACAGGACTTATGGCACACTAACACGGAATGGGAACAGCCTCATGGGTAGGAAACAAAAGAATGAGAGAACAAACAAGGTCCTGAAATCTTAAATCTTTTCCCTCACAAGTTACCCCCCCCCCCCCCTTTCTGAAAACAAAAGCTTCCACAATCCATGTGCGGTGCTGTTTCTTGATGTACTGGGCTTGTGTTTAATGTTCTTGGCCCCTTAAGAGGCTATCTATAAAAATTAATCCCTTTGTCAGAGCACATGTTTAATCTGGAGTCATTCATACATTTGAGAAGTCTGATACATCTGTGTACGCGAGTCTAATGGTGTCTAACAAAGCATGTGACATCACTGTTAATCACTTTTTGAGGAAAGATGATCATTTGCATGATACGATCATAACTGCATGACAGAGTACTGTCATACCATTTTAAGTTCCTGTTTATGATTAGGTATGTCTTTATCCATCTGAGGTATCTTAACGTTTCTGAAGACATGGGTTACATATTAAGTCACTGTATCTTTACACAGCTGAAATGTCTGTTTACATATTTTAAAGCATCTGTGCACTTGGCAAACATGTTCGAAGGTTTCATCTTTACAAATCCATTTCCCCTCTGGCTGCACAACTAAATGAACTATCTGGCAATGAAGCAACAGCATGATGTCGGCCACGAGTGTTCCGATGGCCAGGTCTGACAGCATCATCGATTCACCTATCAAATCCTGGGCACCGTGGAAACCAGACGAATTACCCGACTGATCTGAGAAGAGGCTTCAATTGATCTCATTCGCCTCAGCAGACAAAGAGAAATGCCCTCGTGGCAGTTTTCATCGATTTAAGAGAAAGCAAGATCTCCCCAGCACGCTCCCTGTCTGCTGAAAATGGCTCAATGGCCAAAAGGCAATAAAAGTCCCTTTTTCTTTGGTTTCTCTTAGAATCAATTGACCTTTTGAATATTTCCTATTGTCCTTTTGAAAAGTGTTATGTTTTTGTATGCTTTTGTCCATGTAAGTTGGTTGTGTGTGAATTGGGGTGTGCTGTAAGCATTGTTTGTTGGGATTGATAAAAGATCAATCAAAGATCACCTTGACTGACATCATAAGATTGACATTGGCATGGTATTAGCATGTTACTACACCTACCAGGCATTAGCAATCATGGCATTCTGTACCCAATGGCAGCATCAGCTTCTGATTACCAGTCATTTCCATTACAATCCTGAGATGTCTATGTTACATAATAGTGTATGTTATGTACAAATAGGCTGTCATGGAATAAAATGTCCAGAGACGATTGTATACAACTGTAAATACAACATTGTTATATCACTCTACACTTATTGTCATGATCTGCTATGACAGGATATATTGCATATTCCATAAACTATTGATAACTTAACAATATCATTGTTGATTACTTGGCTATGTCTCAGAAAGGACGGTTCCACAGTTCCATGACGAACAGTTCCAAGTGTTACTCTTTTCTGTATGGATCGGCTGTCAGTGGTACAGGATGGGAATTAGAAATTATTTCACATCAACCACCACCAACCATCAGACATATGTTTTATGCCAAAAGTCTTCAGGGCCTCTCTCTTACACCGCGAGAAAGTGTATTTAGCCTGGGCCATGATAAATGATGGAAAAGTTAAACAGGGAAGTAATGAGAGCTGGGTGGCTCTCATCGCCAGGCCTCTGAGAGCCATGGGAAGTCCCGCTCCTGCCTGGCCTCCCACCCCGGCCAGTCAAGATGCAATATAATTAAGGCTGTCTACGTTTGCTGCGCACCAGTGCTGTTCTGTGCCGCCCGGTTTCGGGTCGAGCCGTGCTGAGCAGGGTCCCGGGAGACGGCAGAACACCCACGAGCCACCACAGTGTGCGTGTGGAGCCGGCGTCTGTTTAGTCATAAATTGAAATGCATCCACCTATCCATCCGACCGAGTGACTTATAACTGGAATAAGAAAAGGCCCAATATTAAACCCCCCAGAGGGAGGGGAAATTATTGCTTTCCACAAATATAACTGATAATCAGCACGTGTTTTGGGGCGAAGCTACAACGAGCCCATCATCTGCACAGCCACTCTTTCACCAGTATATAAGCGATTTCTCTCATGCATTAGATGAGTTAGAACTGCAGAGTAATTCAACTGAGTCTGAACTGGCACCATATGCACCGAGGCAGTATCATTGATCACACAAGATACTGTTTGTATTCCATTATAATCAGAGCTAAAAGCTCAGGCTTAAATAAAACTTTCTGAGCATGAATACTTTAGTACACATTATACGCTGCATATTACTGCTTAGTACACATTATAGCTGCATATTACTATACTCTACCACTGCTCCATGTAGTTCCACTATACGCCATGACTCTGCATTCTGGGTGTTAAGTC
>NC_055973.1:6102674-6202674 GCF_018492685.1 Alosa sapidissima
TGGATGCGAAGGACAGATGCAACCGCTACAGGAGCTTTGTGTTTCTGCTAGAAGTGCTGATCAGACTTACGGTCACCATGGCATCTTAGCTTCGTCCTCCTTCATCCTCAAACATCAGGACACAGGTCTCAAACAAACGTACAGACACTCTCTCTAACAAAGAACACATACACACACTCAGTCTCTCCTTCTCTCAAATACCCAATACATGCCCAAATACAATACAAAGAGCCCTTCCTTAGAGATTTTAACACACACACACACACACACACACACACACACACACACACACACACACACACACACACACACACGCACACACACACACACACACAGCCCTTCATTCGTCCAGTTCATACACTCACCCCTTCTCCAGTCTCTTTAACACCACACACAGTACCCTACGCAGCCCTACCCAGTCCATTATGTAAGTGCACCCAGGTCCCTGGCAGAAGGCACATGCCCCTGCCATGCCCATGTGCCATGTGCCCATTCTGCCCAGAGACAGGTTGGCACGGACCAGAGGAACATTACAGAGGCAGCTCCAGCTCCACATTCAAAGCTCGTTTACACTGGGCCAGAGTGTGCGTTCGTTCGGTCACTTTTTCCAGCAGGGGAGGGTTTCGTGAGGGACAAAGCGGACTCCCAAACTGTGACTTAACCAACAATCTCGGGCATGGAAGGGCAGGCATGCATGCAGGCTAGCAAGGAGGATTAAATCGACGGGTGCTCACATCACTTCACTATTGCATTCCACTGTTGCATTATTATTTTTGTGTGTTTTGGGCTTCTATGCCTTTAATCTGACAGAACAGGGGAGAGTGACAGGAAGCGAGTGGGAGAGAGAGATGGGATGGGATCGGGAAATGACCCGGGCCGGACTCGAACCCAGGCACCACTGGGCACGTGGACCCTAACATGATATGTGCACTGTAGCTAGTTGTGCCACAGTAACCCCCCCCCCCCAGTGTGTTTTGTGTTTTCTTGCGTCTGTAAGGGTTGTATAAGCTTCTGGTGCCTAAACTTCCCTCAGGATCAATTAAATGTCAGAATCACTCAATTCAATTCCTAAGGGGTGTGGGAGTGAGAGAGAGGTACTACACAATGTTCGTCTCAGCATGATGACCACATCCAGGGCCAGGCTGAACACAATGCATCATTCCTGGAGCAAGTGACCTAGGGGAGATTGCCTCTGAGAAGTCTACTGTAAATGTGAATGGGAGAGGATTAATCTTGTAGCATGTTTCACAGTGGGGGGAGGTGAGCGTAAACGTGTGATAATTTACAGCAAGCGGCCGAGCAGAGAGCAGTTAGCCTTGCAGTGACCTTCATGTAAATTTATCGGAGACCACAACTGCATACCAGAAGTGCATTCTAATATTATGGCAGTATAAATATGGTCTGCTGACAGATTTCAACCTCTACGGGAATTAAGTGTCCTCAGGGCCAACAAAAATGCACTTAATATTTAATTCATTAATAAGTACTAGGTGTTTGTTGCTGATTTTGGGGTTTGGTGAAGTTTTGGTTGTTTAAAGATAGGGCTAGGAATATAGAAAACTAAGAGATCACTTTTAGAATGGCTTACATCAGTACGCTTTTACTGCTCGGGCTCATCATTTAGTATGGGGTGACAGACAAACCCCACTACAAACTGGGTAGGTAAGCTCACCAGAAACAACTACCGTAATCTGCCTCCTTGCTGAGCCAGTTGAGCTAGAGGGCCACAGGGCAGCCTGACGGAGGTGAGAGTGAAAGCGGGAGTGCGAGTGGCGCTTACCTCCCAGCCCTCGATGTGGGACTGCCACTCCTCCAGCATCTCCAGCTTCTCCATCTGCCTCTTGGCCTCGTTGATGTTGGAGCACACGGCCTTCATGGCTTGCAGGGACTCCTGCACCAGCGCGTAGTCGTTGTGCTTCTTTGGGGTCCTCTTCAGAAGCTCCTGAACACAGGGGACATGGGGGGGGAGGTGATTAGAGGTTAAACATGCAGGTGAAACATACATTGCATTGATTGCAATGGGCAACAATCAAAGTCCCCTGCACAGGAACTAAAGCTAGTTTAATAACCTGCGTGACAAACTTCAGCGGAAAAAAAGGGCTCACAGTAGCTGAGTAGTCCCAGGTCATAAAGAGTGTATGAATGAAAGAGAGAGTAACAGGAGAAAAGAGTGAGGGTGAGAGAGAGGGACTATGATCTCCAGTCAAAAGTAGAAGAGAGAGACAAAAGGAGAGAGAGAGAGAGAGAAAGAGAGAGAGAGACTGACAGAGGGTGTAAAAAACAACTTTCAAAGAAACGGACTAATATAAACGTGAAATAAAAGCCAAAAGGGACGTAAAGAAAAGTGAAAGACAGGAGAAAGGAAGAAGAGTAAGAAGAGAAGGAAGAAGAAAAAGGAGAAAAGTGAAGGACAGAGAGGACGGGGCAGGAAGAGGGCCGACGTGTGATGGGGTCTCTTATGATTTACACAACTGCTCTAACTGCCTTCGCTACTGCATGACAGGGTCTGCTGCAGATGAGATGACTATCGCTGCAGTCCAGTCTAAACACGAGGAGCTCTGGCGTGTCCGCCCGAGTCAGCGCAACCACTCCGAGTTACATTTCCTCTGTACCGGAGAGACCACAGATCCCTATCAGCTGCCATTTGGTGAGAAACGCCTTGGCGGTTCCAGCTGTAAGATTTCAAATGGACGAGCTTTAAGGGGCAGGGCTGAGAGATTACTCTCCGTATTATTGGGACTCGGCTCGTAAGCTGTGGAGTTTGAACGATTGGCAAGATAACTATGGCTTCACTTCTAACAGAACTCCGCTTGGATCTTGCCCTTCATCTGTCAGGACGCGAAGGGTAACTTAAGACAGGCTAACACCAAAATAATCCTCCCCCAAACTCTCGACGTGGCCCGTTCCATGCCACTGACAGGAATGGGCAGGGAGGCACAATGATGAACTGTTATGGGGGAGGAAAATGGCTCTGGAGAAGCGCTGGCTCCACACTGACTGTGTCTGATGGAGCCAGACTGGGAACCCTGGCCGGAGATTAAAGGCACCTGAGGCAAGTGTTCCATTAGCGGCTCAAACTGTTGGGCTCCCATTGATACAGGCAGATGGTCATTCTATCATTAAGGAGAAAGGAAAGACCGGCACATCTGAAACATTAAGAGGTGTGTCCAGGTTCGGAAAGTGGACGTCTACTGCCGCATTTAGCGCCAACCATCTCAGATGGCTATTAATCCATGGCTAAGAAAGCAAAAACGTGTGAGCCAACCACAGTGTTCTATGTCAATCATTACGTGGGTGCGCTGATAATTAGAGCAGTTACTAAACCTGGAGATCGTTAGGTCAATGCAATCGGATGTGCTCAGATGACCTGTGGTGTGGTCAGATGAGCTGTGGTGGTCTCAGATAAGCTCAGGTGTCTGTCTGTGTGTGGTGGTGGTGTGCGTACCCTGAGGAACAGAGGATACTTGCAGATCCTTTGGATGGGGGCGACCAGGTAGCCTTCCAGGGGCACCTCCGTGTTCTTCCTGCCGCCCAGCAACATGCAGTTCTAGAACACATGAGAGGAACACACATCGAATCAGAATCAGAATCAGAATGGAATGCAGTCATATCAAAATCAGGATGAAAGCTCAAGGAAGGACATATGTCAGTTGTTTCTCTCACTGTCTTTCACTCTTTCTCTCTCACTCTCCTTCTTTCCTCCCCCTGTCCATCCCTCCCTCCCTCTCCTTCTCGCTCTCTGTCCTCCCTCTTTCCCTCCCTCGCTGACCGCTGGTAACTGGAGCCTCCCGGGTCTAACGCAATGCCTCCGGTCTTGGCAAGGTCAGGCTCATAAAAATCACCCTTAAATCAAACTCAATTAAGGCCGAGGCCGACTGCAAAGCTTGTTCAAAGACGCTCCGGAGCTCTTCATCACACAACACTCAGCTCTCTCACACACACACACACACACACACACACACACACTCCTCCTCCTCCTCCTCCTCTGGCCTCAGATCTACTATTGTCATTAAGCCGTTCTAAACATGTTTACGACGTGAGACTGAGGCTGACTTCCACTGACATGTCTGAACTGTGTTTGACCGCAGTTGTTGACAGAGGAGCTCAAGGGGAGAAGTTCAGCGTTTATTGCTGAGCTCTTCTGATAATGGGATAATCTGAAAAGTCCCTCAGAAGTCTGCATGAACCTTTTAGATAATGTGCATATGTGTGTGTGTGTGTGTGTGTGTGTGTGTGTGTGTGTGTGTGTGAGAGTATGTGAATGTGTGAATGTGTGAGCATGTGTGTGTGCTTATGTTTAAGTGTATGCACATGTATGTGTGTGTGTGTGTGTGTGTGTGTGTGTGTGTGTGTGTGTGTGTGTGTGTGCGTGCATGTCCATGTCCATGTCCATGTCCATGTCCATGTCCATGTCCATGTCTTTGTTCCTGTGCCTGCTGGTGTGTAAGTCTGGAGATAAAGCAAGGTCAGAAGAAGCTGGAATTACATTACAAAGCAATACAAAGCAGAGGGGTGAGGGGGGTAGAGCTGTCAGCACGAGCGGAGGAAATGAATTTATGCTAGCCCACCCCACCCCACAGGGCTGCTGGAGACTGGGTGGTGTTGCATTTCACCGACCCACCCGCTGCCGCCAGGACTGGGGCAAACAGACTGGACATCCACACTTCACCCACTCCACCAGGACGGCGTTTCCCTCCAAAGGGCCTTCAATTAACCACGGTGGTAAGTACGAAGGTGGGTCAGTATTCAGCATGACTCTCTATCATTTACGTGTCACAATGATAGTTGCTCAGTGGCGCTTTCAGGAAACACACCCAAAACTGTGAGAGTGGGAGGACTCAGTTATTATTATTATTATAACGCCAACAGGTCTCCATGCTTAGATCAAAAGTAGGAGACCTGGAGTAGTAGTGATGTAGTACCGTACATACACACCAGGCCCACAGGACTTCTTTCAGACCTTGAATGTGTGTGTGTGTGTGTGTGTGTGTGTGTGTGCAGTGTGATGTGTGGGTATGTGTGTGTAGTGCGATGTGTGTGTGTGTAGTGTGTAGTGTGTGTGTACTGTATGTGTGTGCAGTGTGATGTGTGTGTGCAGTGTGTGTTGAGGGTCATAACTGTAGGAGTGTGTGTGAGATGTGTGTGTGCAGTGTGTGTTGAGGGTCATAACTGTAGGAGTGTGTGTGAGATGTGTGTGTGCAGTGTGTGTTGAGGGTCATAACTGTAGGAGTGTGTGTGAGATGTGTGTGTGCAGTGCATCTCGTCCGTTACCAGGAGACATGTGCGCACCGTCCTGATCTTGTTCAGTTCCAACAGCAGCCTCTGAGCCTTCTCCTGGTTTCCACAATACTCGTCATAAATCTGGAGCCTTTCCTTCTGCAAAGCCACACACACACACACACACACACACACACACACACACACATATATAAAATTCATACTTACATATACACATGCACAAGTCATACGTACTCATACAAAATAAAAAAATACACACATACAAAAATACATACAATAAACAAACAAACAAACAAACAAACAAACACACACACACACACACACACACACACACACACACACACACACACACACACACACACACACACACACACAACAGCTCCTTTGAAGCCACAAGCGCTCTGACAAAGCACTTTACCCAAGACTTCCCATGTCATTCTCACCCCATTGTCTTTGAGGCAGTGCCCGGAGAAGGAGAGCCTGTTCCCTCAGCTGCGCCTATTACTACTACAAAGCCTCTGGGCTCAGCGCGAGAGCCACAAAACAAGCGCTCTGCGGATTACCACCGGCCCGTCACATCTCAACCCCCGTCTTGCGCTAGCTCTCCGCTCCCCCGGCCTCTTTGAACATGAGAGCATTAATACATTGGGGACTATTAAACACACACACACATTGGCAGGGGCCCGATGCGTTATAACGGCACAAAAGCACATGGACCAGTTTATTTATCTGTTTGTTTTTTTCCCTCTTTAGTTAGAACATTGGGTACTTGTTTGACAAAAAAAGGGTTTTATATTGCTCTTCTGTCGGCCAAACACAAAGGCACAATCCATCACTGTAGATGAGGAAATAAGCTCATTTACTCCGAACTGAGGAGGAGGGATGAGTGAACTCCCCACTTATCCAGAATTCCTCACCCACTAGCCCCTTGCCAACACCCACCCACCTATCCAAACCTACAATGCCAAGTCCTCTCATGTCAAGAAATATGAGTATACTCCAACTCATACACACTCCAACCCATACATGCTAAATTAGGCCCCAAATTATAGTAGGTTTTCACAATGCAGTAATGGCATCTCTTAACATGCTACAGCGCACCATACCCTGCCATTTACCTTTGAGCACACTGCCATTATAGGGTCATGGTTACTGGCTTTGGAGGAGGGCCTATTACAGAGGCATTATGCCATACAACCTCACAGAGAGTGGAGCGTGGCGCTAAACGGGGGCCTTGTGGAGGTTAGAGACAGACAGAGAGAGAGAGAGAGAGAGAGAGAGAGAAAGAGAGAGAGAGAAATAAAGAGAGAGAGAGAGAGAGAGAGAGAGAGAGAGAGAGAGAGAGAGACCAAGACCAAGGGAGGTAACCTGGAAAAAAGTGGGATTACTTGTGACTTCACGCAACATGGCCATCCAAGTCTGGCTGACCGTAGGGCTCATATAGTGAAGGTATGGGATGTCAGTGCGCACACACACACACACACACACACACACACACACACACACGGGTGCAAATACATACACGCATACTAAGACTTGCGCACACACTGACACATACACACAGTCACACACACACTCTAATACAGACATAGAAAAAGCTCAAATGCTCTTACAAAACTACACAATATACACACATCTAAACCTGTATGTTAAACCAAACATTTAGGGACAAATACACACATACAGACACAAACAATGTTTGTATAGAGAAACATGGATTTGAATACAGTACATAGACACACAATACATTTATATACATCTTAAGCCTATTTGCTCATACAACACATACTCACACACTCACAAATATATACACACACACACACACACACAAGTCCAGCTCCACTCCCTGAACATATACATACACACACACACACACACACACACACAACAAACACACACAGACATACAAACACACAGACATATAAACACACAGGCCCACCCACACACACTCTCAACTGTCCACTCCCTTAACACACACAAACACACAGAGCAACCTACTTAAAGACCCACTGTGTGAGCACTGACAAAGAGGCGTCCAGAGGCGCACATGTACAGGCCTGGTGCTGAAAGACAAAGTAGAGTAGAGGAAGCAGCGTCCCACCACACACACACACACACACACACACACACACACACACACTGAGAGAGAGGTGTAAAGGAGCACACAGAGCCGGCGCTGAGAGACTCACAAAGTAGAGGAAACAGTGTCCCACTTCGTGGTGCGCATGAGGCTCCGGCTGAAGCAGCTCCTCCACCATGGCCAGGAAGTGGCGGTGCACCGACAGGATCTCCTCCAGGTTGGAAAACAGCACCTGCAGGGGGGACAGGACGTGGAAACTGGACGTCACAGAGCTGGACTGAGCAACACTGTGTGTCTGTGTGAGCCGGCACAAACGCAGACGAACACACACACACACAGTCTCACAGCCAGGGTGGCGTAACTCTGTGGTAATGTGTCTGGGAGAGTTGGGGGGAAAAACATTCTTTACAGTCTGTTTCAAAAAAAGAAAGTGTGTAATGGGGAGAGGGCTGTTCTGGTTTTAATGGCATGCAATTATGAATGAGGACAAATTAGATACACTCCATTCATATGGAAAGAGGACATGCGTGCCCTTCATGCGGCGTGGCATTTTTTTCTTCTGTTATTTCTTTTTTCACGGGCATCGCGTGGCAAATACGCGAGGAGAAAGTCAATGTACTGGCGCCATGCATGTGAGGGAGAAGCAGGGGGGGCATTAATTACACAAAAATTGCCCTACTACCCCACCCCACACCCCAACCACCTCCCACGACAGGCCCCATAGCAGGCAGACTGCTGGTCTTCCAGAGCGGTCAACATGGCTGACGAGCCTGTGCTGGTATTCTATAACCTGTCCCTTATGTGAGCGGCGCCACACACACACACCACGTAGGCCTACTCAAACACGGATGTCCAGCAGTGGTATGCGCCGCTGCACGGGGGCCGGGGAGCGGCCCGATGAATGCATGTTTATCTCTGAGAATAAGCAAAGGCGCTCGCAAACGCTTACAAACACTCCCACTCTCGCTCCCCGTCACGTCCCGAGGACGCATTCTTTTCTCGTTGCCTCTCCCTCCAGCCTACAGTTATAAATAGATTATATTTACAGCTGCTTCCTGTATCAAAGTGTTTTTTTTCTGCCCCCCCCCCCCCTCTCCTTTTCCCTTTTTTTAACTTCATTCAAAATTCCCCCTTTTTCGGTTGAAAGAGTCGCTCAAACCAGAGGCTTGCTTTATTTGGTCTTGGCTTGCAACATCCGGCCTTCTTATTGGATTACCACACGAAAATATGGTTTGCATAGAGTGTCTGAGCTGAAGAGCACTCATTCTTTTAGCATTTCATTCAGACTGGTCATATCTGTCCTGTCTTGCTCTGACGTTCGATGATGAATGACTGTTTCATGCTTACCTTGACTGTCTCCTCCGTGATGTTCTTGTCAACTTTCATGGCTGCATACTGATTGAGTCGATGCAGGAATACCTGGGAGAAAGAGAGACAGACAGACAGACAGAAAATAAATCAGACATATTCAAGTCACCAGAGATCTTGTCAAAGAGAACTGTATGAAGAGATGTGGTCATCACTGCTAGCTAGTTCTTTTTTTCTTTCTTTTTTGCGCTTCCTCTCACAGCTGAGGCATTGGGTCATTGGGAGGCTGACATTCAGACTAATGGCAATGCCAAGGCTCCATAATCCTTCAGTGCTTTTGCCATCTGAAGGTGAAAAGGCGTGTGAAACTCAATTGCACTCCCAAAAACCAAGAATAACAGTTTGTGACCTTCCAGAGAAGAGATGCTAATAATCCCGACTGGGAGAGAAAAAGCCTGAAAGTACAGGCCTTGAGTGACAGGCAAAATGGCCTCGCTCTTCATGGTCATGCAATGTGACGTGCTGAAAAAGCGAAGTGCCTGACATAAAAGGAGAGATTGTGTGTGTGATTAGGCCTGATATGCTTGTCATCCTCCATCGCTTGTCTAGAACGAGCAAAATCACAGTGGAGCGAAGAGGAAAACTGGCCCCCGTTGCCCAATGCCTTTGTCCTCAAGTCACTTCAGGTCAAGGAAGTCACAAGACACACACTGGGTAAACAAATATAAATCATATCAGTATGCCACATCTTGCATTGCAGAGGGTCATGCTGTATCGGCTCAGAGAAAGTTAATCTATTCTTATCTTATCTCCTGCTCACACCTCACATGAAACAGAAGTAAACATCACTGCCAGTTATAATCACAGAGCAATTCTGCTGATTGTACGGTCAAATTTGTTTTTGAAAGTAGTCAAAAAATAAATCAATTCTTAATTTTTTCTAACAGCTTGTTAACAGCAGAACAAAACTTGTTTGTGGGGAAATATACTAGCCTGGGTGTCAGCCGAACTTAGTCCCGCCCACAACATTTGAGGTCGGGAAGTTCAGTCTGGCATTGCTCCGTTGTGGAGCAATTATGCTCGCCCCAGAGCTGGCGGACCAATCAAATCGGGCTTTACAATGATGGACAATGTTAAGGCATTTGTGGAGAAGAAGGATGTTTCCAGACACCAGCAATAATGCAGCAACACATAAACGATGTGAAAATATGCTGAGCTCGTTAATTTGTATGAGTTTGTAGATCCGCAGGCGGATCAAACCAGCAGTATCCTCTGCAGCAGTAGGCTACTAACAGTGGGGATCTGATACATGATTACATTCTGTTACCCATGCTTGCCCCTCACATATCAGGAGCACATTAGCCTACTGCACTCAGTTACTGCACTATTCCCCATGTCTTTGTAGATGGAGGTTATTTTGTAAAGTGACACAGAGGCTTTCTCCATTGGACAAACAGGCGGAGCTGCCTTTTAAATCAGTGCTCAGCGGTGTAATGGGCCGAGACTCTCTGCACCACACATCAACACGGCACGGTTGCCTGCCCACCTGCCTCGCTGGCAGATTAAGGTGACTGATCAATCATCATCTCGCGCCAGACCGGAGCAGCCTGTAGAACAGATCAGTGCCAGTGCTGGGCCAGAACTGGGCCAAATCCACTCTAGAGAGAGAGGGTCGCTGAGCTGACTGATCACATGTCCCAGCTATGCTTCATCTCCGTCTCCAACTCGTCCTACCTCTTCATTCTCAGTGACACGTCCTCCCTGATGAACTCACTAGCGGTCCTTTCGATTTACTGACCTTCAGACAGGCACTTGCTCTGAATTTATCATCAGGGAGGATCAGGCTGCTTTTTCCTGTGGAGGGTCTCTCTCCACAACTGTAGCCTACGATTCTTAGCAGCGATGGGGAAACTGATAAAAGATGCACCTCCCGCAAAGTATTTTAATGCCACTTAAGGGAACATGGGGCATTTCCTGTTAGCACGACGAAAGGAATGCTGCTAGTTATGATTATGCTGTTGGCTATAAACATGTCATTTGCGCCTGCAGCAGGAGACATTAGGGACTGAAGGGCAAATCTGCAGTGGGGAGGAAGAGGACGTTATCGCAGGCCACAAACAAAGCGAGAGAGACAGAGAGAGAGAGAGAGAGAGAGAGAGAGAGAGAGAGAGAGAGAGAGAGAGAGAGAGAGGGGGGGGGGGGGGGCACAGATTGCGTTGATTACAAGGGCCAGACACTTACATGTTTCATCAAATTAAATTAGATTATTCTAATAGGACAAATTCTGAGTAAAGACTAACCCAAACCAAGATTGGGTAGACCCACTAGTGGGGGTGCAGCCTAATGCCAATGAAATGAGTGGAAATTGCGGTGGTGATTGTGACGACGTGACTAAATAATGAGGCTCTTTGTACAGACAAAGTTTGTGCTGATTACCATTCTGCTGCTGCTTTGCTGCACCAGGCAGAATCTGATTAGCAAGTCTAATTTCCACACAGGCATGAGGAGGACCTGTCAACAGCCCTATATACTGACCTGACAGCTACAGAGAACTCTTGCTAGCTGAGTGTGGCTTTAATGTACATCAAAACACATCTTTATGTCACCTGATCTTCAAAGACGCCTGGGTTTTTCCACTACGTTTTTTACTTCAATACTGTAGCACAAATTTAGTTCCAAACGCCCTGAGAGTTATATTTGAACTGACTTTTCAAAAAAAGTTAAATTGAGAAGTGACCAGGTCTTCGTAATAACTTCCAAGACTTCAATACTGTATTATTATTTATAAGACAGTATTAAAAGTCAAAATAGAGAGTTATATTTCAGGAGTTATCACCCAGAACTGACCAAAGTCAGTGAAAGAATTCAAATGAGCTGCAGGCAGCTTACTCTCAGGCACAGCCCCAAGGCCTGATGTCTGGCAGGAGAAATACAAAACGTGGCATTATAAAGTGTAATTGCGCACCATAAACAATGGGTTGTGTCCGCAAGATCCTGTACGAATCGGCTTAATTAAAGAATAGGACTAAGGCGGAGGAACTAACTGGCAAACCCCAAAGCCCATTTGACACAAGAGTCCTTCAGGTTTGTTAGGTGGCATGCTGTAATCAGATATGTGGGCTGACCACAATAAGAGAGGTGCGGTGGGGAACAGCAGCACACAGCTTCCTGTCTCAGTGAGACTTCTCCAGCTAACTGCAGAACCACCAAGAAGTGATAGCAACCAGATGGCACCAAACTGGCTCCACTCCCGACGTTCACCATTCCGATTCCCACACCCCCCCCCCCCCCCCCCTCCAAATGACCAATTGCTTCCCACTTCCTGCAGTTCCTGTTCTATCCCGGATCGGATGGGATTTCTGGAACACGCCGTGTCCCTGACAATCAGAAGGATTCCTTATCACAGAGAAGTCTTGGAATGCTGGACTTCCACAATGAGAAGGACACACAGAGGTTTTTCACTAACCGCTTAAACGCCACAAACAGAGACCAATGTCCCTCAGTCAACAGGATGGGTATGCTCTGAGGTCAAACAGGAGCCTCACGGCCTCGTGCTCCAGACGGACGCTCGTGTTGGACAGGTGGAGGTGAACTGAGGAGACACACCGACAGGGAAAACAGAGCGTACCTTTCACGCTGGCTCAAGGAAAGTCAAACAGACTCATACTGGCGCTGGACGTTGGCAAACAGAGCAAACACTTCCAGACACACACACACACTGTTGCCGGCCAACACACCATCCACTACTGCTTCAGCATTCCAGGCAGAGGATTCCAGTCGCAAATCAAAGCTTTATTAGAGCCACTTCACTTGGCAAAACATGCACAGTCCTTTGGTCTGAGGTAGGGTCAGTTTCTAATATGTTCTCCGTGGAAGGAAAATTGGAATGGGCAGCCATATTGTTATCCTCAAAACAGCTTGAGTTCTCATCAGGAGATTCACATGCACTGGTTTAATGGTCTCTCCTCAGGCAGGTTTCTTCACATAACCTCCAAATGCTTCATGAACATTAGGCCTACACTGCACATCCCATCAATCAACTGCCATTAAAAAAAACAAAGCTTCACACCATTCCGCAACCTTTGCAATATTCAATCTCGTTCGCATTGAGCCAGAGATCCTTGAGGACGTTGATGGTTTTGGATTGGAGCAGGCCAACAATCAATCAGTGTCTTCACTTCACTACTTGATGATGAGCTGGCTTAACCCTGGGTGTGTGATTGAAAGCAGTGGTAGGGTGAAGTCCATCCAAGCCACACTATTTCAAAAACACCATTAAATAGTCATAAGTCCATAAAAATACCATACACGCCTGCCCTTGTTAAATATAAGACAATGTGAATGAGTCCCTATGCAAAATGAGAAAGTGTGTGTGCACATGAGTGTGTGTGCACATGAGTGTGTGTGTGTGTGTGTGTGTGTGTGCGCACATGGGCAGGGGTGTGCGTGTATGTGTGTGGTGGGTGCGTGTGTGTGTCCCTATGGGCATACTGGGAAAGTGCATCCATGTATTTGCATGTGTATTTATTTGTATACTGCATGCTCTTTAGCATGGTAGCATGACTCTAGATAACAACTGATCGATCAGTAGGGAGTTCAGATTGCAGGAAGAGGAGTAAGTTGCTGTTAGCATATCTCCTCAGTGCTTTCTCTGAATCCCAGTACTATCTGGTTCCAGCATGACAGAAAGGCCGCAGCCTGTGTGTGTGTGTGTGTGTGTGTGTGTGTGTGTGTGTGTGTGTGTGTGTGTGTGTGTGTGTGTGTGTGTGTGTGTGTGTGTGTGCGTGTGTGTGCGGCTGAGTTACATAACGTTCTCGCAGCACCTTTTCAGAACGGACCGTATGTCATAATGGGCGGAAGAACAGCGGTTCCTCACATTAAATCTTTATCTCGGACTTTGTGGGAAAAACACAGAGAGACAGTGCAGTAAGGTCACAGTCCCTGGTCCAAACAAACAGCTGCTGCTTCCTCCACACAAACAGTAATGATATAACTTGGGGTCTATGCAGCGAAACGGAAGGGAGGGGACTGGGATACAGGAGTTCATTTTGAGCAGTGTGATTGTGTGAGTGTGTGTGGAGATGCAGTTGTGTGTGTGTGTGTGAGGGGAGATGTAGTTGTGTGTGTGTGTGTGTGTGTGGAGATGCAGTTGTGTGTGTGTGTGGGGAGATGCAGTTGTGTGTGTGTGTGTGGGGAGATGCAGTTGTGTGTGTGTGTGTGTGTGTGGAGATGCAGTTGTGTGTGTGCGTGTGAGGGGAGATGTAGTTGTGTGTGTGTGTGTGTGTGTGTGTGTGTGTGTGTGTGTGTGTGTGTGTGTGTGGAGATGCAGTTGTGTGTGTGTGTGTGAGGGGAGATGTAGTTGTGTGTGTGTGTGTGTGTGGGGAGATGTAGTTGTGTGTGTGTGTGTGTGTGTGTGTGTGTGTGTGTGTGTGGAGATGCAGTTGTGTGTGTGTGTGTGGGGAGATGCAGTTGTGTGTGTGTGTGTGTGTGTGTGTGTGTGTGTGTGTGTGGATCCACACGTGTGGATGCATGAATATGAGGTCACATTTTCTTCACATCGCATATTCAGGGGATTCCAAGAATCCCGGGCTATCCGAGATTCTATCACATCAGAGACTTCCAGGAACACTTTTTATTTTTTTCCATTTTCCTCAGAATGGGAAGAGTGCTCTCATGCCCTCTCGCTGCTTACCCAGAGAGATCAGCCCTCATATTTGGTCTCACATTGTTCAACCGAACAACAAAGACAAAGGGAGAAGACACTCCTCTATCCCCGCTCCCCAAGGTGCAGTAAAATGCCGCCTTAGTGAACGCATCATCGGGCCACTCATTACGTGCTGTAGTCTGCCATAATAGTAACAACGAAAAGAAGACGGGGACTGTATCATTGCAGATGGGATGAATAGGCCTGTCTTTCAATGCGTCATAATCAGGACCGCTTCCCTTTGTCTGACCATGAATCACTGGATTCTCTTTGTTGTCAGAACTAGGCCACTGAACGAACGAACGACCGTTGCATGTCTGAAGGGGATAAGACTAGTGTCCAGTTTCCAGAACTCACGACAAAAATAAGGGCTCAATATTTCCAGTGAGTTCGAAAGGTAAAAGGAATGTTTTGGGTTTTTTTTTTTTTTCATTTTGGAGACAAGCAAAACGGCCGTGATGGTTTTAACAGTTCAAGCTAACTAGTTTGGTCTTGTTCTGTCTGTTTGGCGGAGCCTAAAGCAGACACAAGCTCTGGAGTCCGAGACGGGTGGCACAAACAGACAACAGACTTTGGCACAGCTCATTCCCCCCACACAGCACACACTGCCCACAGCCAGTGAGCTGACCAGTGGACTGTGAAAATAAGCTCAAACAACGTGGCCAGCAACCGCACCAGTTATTGTTGCCCCAGAACTCCAGGCCCTACTGACTGACCTATGTGGGTTTGTGTGTGAGCCCATTTGTGTCTGTATGTGTGTGTCTGTGTGAGAGAGCCCATTTGTTAGAGGGGTGCGTGAGCCCATGTGTGTGTGTGTGTGTGTGTGTGTGTGTGTGTAAGAGAGAGAGAAACAGACAGGGAGAGAGAGAGAGAGAGAGAGAGAAAGAGATGTTTATTTACAATGCCAAAGTGCAATGTGGCACACATCTTTCTTTCCTAAACAAAAGCACAAAAGCCCTGTGTCTGTCAAGCCCAGACCAAACAGGATGGAAGTAAATGAGTTGTGTGATGTGCCAGTAATGGGCCACAGCCAGGTAGCACAGAGTCCATCCTCCGTCCATCTCTACCGCTCTTCATCATGTCTGTGTGGGGGTCAGTTAGGTAAGGGTTACATGGTCTTTTAACCTATTTCTTAATTAATGCCCCCACACAGTATGTGTAATTAAACTGAATGCTTGTTTGAATTTGTGTGTGTATGTGTGTGTGTGTGTGTGTGTGTGTGTGTGTGTGTGTGTGTGTGTGTGTGTGTGTGTGTGTGTGAGAGAGAGAGAGAGAGAGAGAGAGTGAGAGAGAGAGAGTGAGAGAGAGAGTATGTGTGTTTTAAAAAGAAAGACAAATGGAGGCTGTGCTTCTTGGTCCTCCGTGTCACACACCCACACACGGGCGTCTCCACACAGAAGAAATATTGCGCTTCTGCATTTTCTCCCAGTGGAAGAAAACTCCATTTAGCTGAGGCCTTTTTCTGCCCTAAATCAACAATTCAGACACACCACCGAGCTTTCACACACACAGACACACACACACACACACACACACACACACACACACACACACACAAGATATCCCAAGACAGGGATGGGGGACGGTTGTAGGCGAAGGGTTTGGTGGTACGCCATGCTGATGGGATCACCATGAGAGACCACAGATCCTGGGACAGGAGATCCTTGAATTTCCCCTTGGGGATCAATAAAGTATCTATCTATCTATCTATCTATCTATCTATCTACTTTTGTCGGCTCTACACGCCACAAGCCAATGACACCTGCAGGACTCGCCGCGGCCTACACGTCCCCCCCCCCCCCCCCCCTCGAGCCCTCCCACAGCCCTGTGAGAGTCCAGTGGGGGATCTGGAAACACAGGAAACACAGACTATAAATACCGCTCCCAACGTTAACATGCTGCCTTGGGAGCAGCTACGGCGCATCTGCACATGGAAACGCTGCAACTATATTGGGCGGACACAGTCTTTTATTGACAACAAAGGGAGCATCTGTTTTTTTCTTCATCTTTTTTTTATGTTTTTTTTTAAATTCCCCATTCAAGAGTCGGTCTCTTCTTAGCAAGTTCATTAAAAATAGTGGTAGCAGCCCCATGCAAAGACAGACAGACCGTCTGAACTCGAAGACTTCAGACAAAAAGTAAAAAATAGCTGTGTATTTGCGGTTGAGCTGAGATTTTTCTCTTCACACAGACAACTACGGCAGATGGTGAAGGAAAATGAAGATGCATTCACCTAATTTTTTGCCATTTATTTCTGCAAATGTGCATATATTAGCAAGTGTCATATTTGCCAATATTATATTCAAGACTGTGTAGAGTTTTAAGCCAATGAACACATTCCCTTTAATAAGTCTGATGAGTATTATGGCTCATTGGATACACAAAGATGTTATGGCAACAATCCTTCAGTGCTGTACGTGCACCCATCCATTCTCTCTGCCTCCAAGATGACCTGCTAAATGATTATCTTATTCATTTTTCATCCTCTCCATGCAGGCTTGTAAGCTCACTGGAGTCAGTGAACTCTTTATGCAAATGCAGGCCCATTATTAGGTTACACAGACTGTGTGTGGAACGTTTTAAATTAATATTACGGCTTTGCCAACTAATGAGAGACAGGCAGCTCATTTGTCAGCACAATGACAGGGCGAAATCAACCGTTCCAAGCCTTAGTCACTTTTCACGAGCGTGACTGTCACACGGATTGTTAAGTTCCTTTGCAAGTATCTGGGTCTCTGTCTCACAAACAGCCCAGGCTGAATGCCATCAGAACCCTTCAGGAATGGTGGCGCTGAGGAAGACGAGATTCTTTAGCGTCGTTCTCCGCTGTGGAGTTGCGTGCAGTTAATGGAAGAAAAGAAAGAAAAGAAGGAGGAAGAAAGAAGATGAAGAGAGAGAAAAAAAACAACAACTTTGTCCTCATTCTCTCCGGAGTCCTGAGAGACAGTCCTGCATGTCAATGCAGAGCTGCCCAAGAGTGCCCCCTTAGCGAGGACTGGGATCAATGCCACCTTTGTGTGTGTGAATGAACAGTGGCCCTCAGTCACCCCTCTAGCCTGCCAGCCTCCTCACTGAAGCTTCTACCCCCTCCCCAATCTCCCCCCAGCTGAGCAGAGCTGTGCAGAGGAGAGGAGAGCAGAGGAGAGGAGGAGAGGAGGAGAGAGGAGGAGAGGAGATCAGAGGAGAGGAGAGGAGATCAGAGGAGAGGAGGAGAGGAGAGGAGAGGAGAGGAGAGGAGGAGAGGAGAGGAGAGGAGAGGAGAGGAGAGGAGAGGAGAGCAGAGGAGAAGAGAGGAGAGAGAGGAAGGGAGAGGAGAGGAGAGGAGAGAGGATGAAAGCAGAGAAAAGAGCAGAGTAGAGGAAAGGAGAGAGGGGAAGATGTGGGCATGCAGACATAATGAGAAAAGAGAACAGAACAGAAGAAGCAAGAGCCAAACAATTGGCGTCCAGTGGTGTCAAGTTTAAATGTCCAGTGGTTCTGCTGTGTACTGATGTCAAGTTTAAATGTCCAGTGGTTCTGCTGTGTACTGATGTCAAGTTTAAATGTCCAGTGGTTCTGCTGTGTACTGATGTCAAGTTTAAATGTCCAGTGGTTCTGCTGTGTACTGATGTCAAGTTTAAATGTCCAGTGGTTCTGCTGTGTACTAATGTCAAGTTTAAATGTCCAGTGGTTCCGCTGTGTACTTAAACCAGTCTGTGTCATTGATGCAAATGCAAACATCAAATTGTTTACACATGCACACGCACACAAACACACACACACATGCACACAAACTTTTTGTCTGGAATTTGGAAAATTTTGTCTGTGTGGAGACACCACTGTGTGTATATGTGTGTACGCGTGCAAGTTTATCCAATTGTTTCTACCTGCCCAGGGACTGCTGAGGGAAATTAGCTTTTAGCTAAATCTGGTACAAAGCATATCTTCTCTTTATGTGATTAATGTATTTTGTACATGGTCCCACACACACACACACACAAACTCACATTAAATACACACACTTATACAAGCACAATGCTCACAGGTATACAGATACATACTGTAGACAAATAAACATATTCAGATGTAGTAGTAGAAGTAGATGCACTCAAAAAAGGAACATGGCGGTTTCAACTGAGAGGCTATTCCAGATGACGAGATGCATCTACAAAACATCATTTGCAGAAGTGTACTGAAGAAAAAAAATCTGGTCACACTATTTTTTTCAAAATCAACATGGGGTCACAGCTTGGGATGCACCAGTGTTCTAAGATAAAGGCAGTGTTTGTATCCTGGCCTCTGTCTGACACTGATTATAGGGTTGGAATTATTAGCAGCGAGCGCTATACTGGGCCACTTCCCTGTGTCTAAAAGAATGCACTGTATTAGAGAGAGGCAAATCAGGAACATGCGTTATTGGCTTAAAGGGTTGGTGCTGGGGGTTGTGGTTGGGCGGGGTGGGGTGAGGGGGTCGCTGATTAAATTTAAGGGAGAAAGTGCAGTTTCCTCAGTTGTCTTGTCTTCCAAGAATAAAAAGCCACAGCAGTCTGAAGCGTTTATGGAGGGACGGTGGGAAATAGCCTGGGAGGACGGGCGGCACGGCGACCAGTGCAGCGGGAGGCATCTGTCCTGAGCAGGACACAAGAGCACTTGTCTGGACTCCAGTGCCCAGAGCAGCCTAGGCTCTAATTCAAAAGGCCACAATGTGGATGGGGTAGAGGGTGGGGGAGGGCGCAATGGTGGACCCAAATTTCCCATGTCTGTCAGTGTGTAAGTGTCTGTCTGTCTGTCTTTCTTTCTTTGTGTGTGGTTGTGTGTGTGAGAGTGTGAGAGTGTCTGTCATTGGGGTACTCAAATTTCCCCACATCTGTTTGTGTGTGTGTGTGTTATGGAGGACTCTACTGTACAAAAACTCTAAAATTCTAAAAAAATACTAAAATTCCAGCCTTTGATCTCTGCCATTGAGAACCTAGGATTTATGCCAGCCCATTGTGTTAGTGTTTAGAAGCCTAGGTCGTGGACATAGGTTGGTGGTCCGTGGACTTTGCAGTGGGGGACTATATCAAACAAAGGCCAAGCAGCTGGAAAAGTACTGTTCCATATCAGCAGCTATAGGAAACATGTTTATTTGGAAGAGACCATGTTTCCTGTACCACTGAACCTGTAAAAACTCATGACTATGTGAACTGCTTTAATCTAGTACTGGATTATTCAGACAATTTGATTCCTTACGCAACTTGACTTGTAAAGTGGTATCAAATAAAGTATGTAAAATGTGTGTGTGTGTGTGTGTGTTAGTCTGTCTGTCTGTCAGTGTGTGTGTGTAGGTTTGTGTGTGTGTTGGTGGCCTTCTGGATGCACTAGCAGTTTTGTGGAATGGTGCATGCATGTGCAAAATAAAGGCCAAGAGCTATGAAAAAGACACTCCCCCTCTAAGAGGCAACCCATGACTTATTTTAAAAGGTAGGTCTGTGGTGGGAACGGATGTGGGAGAGGTCCAGCATGTTAAAACAGTTGGATGAAGACACGTCAAGCCTTAGGACAGAGGCAAGCCAGCCAAGACACTGGCTTTCATTCTGTGTGTGTGTGTCCAGTTAACATGGCATGTGATCTCCGCAAGTGTCGTCCAGTGCCCTGCAGCTCTTACACTTGTCCCACGCCATGCCATGTGACAGGCCAGCTGGCCTGGCCCAACTCAAAGGAAGCCCTCTTCCACCACTGGCACCAGTGCCAGCAGGTCCTCCACCCAGACAACTTACATGTGCTTATAGGAATGCAAGAGGTTATGCATAGACACAGCTCTGCTTTAAAAGTTGCAAAATGTAAAGCATTACAAAGCATTCATTTTGGACTACGGTGTATTCATTTCAGAGACACGCTTCTATAGTAATGAATACCTCATACTAAGATACAGCATTCAAATTCTATTTTCGGGCATTCTTAATTGGAATAGATTAGCGTTTGATGATGGTCAGGATTAAGTTTTGCCATTTTGGAAAAAAAAAGCTTTGTGTTTGCATGGCTCTTAAGACGGTATGCCCATGGGATTTAAGCGGCAAAAACAGATAGTGTATGATATTATTTTCATATTACCATTTCTATCATTACCAACACAAAAAAACCAAGCAGATATTGTAATCCCTAACCACTACCACACTGGCATGATCACACCACCGGCCTTGTGCACTCCCCCACTGCCAAATCACAGGAGTGGTGAACACCCCCCACAGGAAAACCCCGGCACAATGTGGAGAAGGGGAGGGCCGGTGAGGAAGGAAGGAAGGAAATCCTGCTCCATTCCGAAACAAAAGCAAAAGGAACTCACCGGCTCTAGACCCACTCCAGGTCCTCGCCAGCCACCGAGTACATTCACAAACCTGCAGAAATATTCCACTCCACTCCAGCAGTCATGGAGGAGGGGGTCACGGTGTGAAGGGCTCTGTTTTGGATTGGGAGGGAATGTTTGTTGTGCTACTGTTACTACCTGTAACTTTAAATCACTACCGGTTTGGATATTAAATGCTCCCGAAAGTTTGAATTTTAATCAAAAGCTTTGAGCTGAGAAAAGAAAGATCCATTCTAATTTGTCCTGTCAGTCAATCCGATTGCTTTTCTTCTCTTTAACAAATTTATTAGAGAAAAAAAAAATCAAATGGATATGAAATTTTCCTCTAAACTAACCACCTTCTCAAAGGCGCTTCAATTGCCTTATCAATCATCTTTCAAAGGCATAATGAATCGCCGAACAAAACCCATCTACCGCGACGAGCTTCCCTGTGCTTTTATAAAGGACATCACAAAGGAATTGAACTCAGTCATCCCTTTCAAAAACCTTTTAATTGATGTTGAAGTTAATTGAAGTGGAATGGAGAGGTCTTCTCCTGAGCATTGGCATAATCACACTGCGTTCCTCCCGGCAGTGCTTTGTCTGCCAACCCCACTCTGTTCTGTGCCAGGCTAAACACCCATGTCAGTAGCCAGCCAAACATGGGAGACCTCCCCAAGCCTCCCCTTTAATTCAGCTGCTGCGCAAGAGACACACTGGGGACATGTAGCATGTAAAATTGAACTGCTGGGCCGCCAAACTTGAAGGATGCTTTTGCTTGTTTTGGAGGAGAATTAAGAGTTTACCTGCGGCCAACAAGGTGAATTCATGTAGGGCCTTCACTCATGTGGGCCAGTGACTGTGTGTGTGCATAACGAGCCAAGGTTGAGCTTTGGGGAGATAGGGAGTCAGAGCAGACTTTGCAAATAAGAGCCTAAGATAAGAGGGGAAGAGAGAGACACTGGGCCATGGCCGATTACCATTTTTTGCTTTTAGAGGACATGGGGAACGTCTCGGGCTGCTTCGCGAATGGAAAAATGAAGAAAGGAACTGAGAGGTGATTAACGAGATTGGAATCTTAATTCTCCTTCACGTAGCAAAGAGGGGGAAAAATAGCGTCTCTTGTCAACAAAGTATTTTGGAATAATGGACGGAACATATGCAAGCAGCACTGCCTGGGAGGCAGTGAAGGAGAGGAGGGGGCGGGAGGGAGAGCTAGAGGGGCCAGCCCACCTAAGCCAGAGGGCCAATGGAGATGGAAGGAAAGGGAAGGCGGGCCAGAGCCAATTAGCTAGCTCATCATTATTAGCTCATTAACACAACATCTTTAGTTGTTTATTTATGTGTTTGTTTGTTTGTCTGTTTGCTTTGATTTACATTTGCAGATAGTTAACAAACAAAATCTGACTTTTATCCCTTCTGGTGTAACACTCTAGTGTAACATTTGTAACTGACTTAGGTATAGGGACAGTATATATATATATTTCATCTCAGTCTGCACCTGCAATCCCTGGGAGATAAATGCACAATGTCATTGTTGGCAGCAGTTGAGAGACTAATATTTTTTCATATGCTTGTTTTTGACATCCCGACTACTTTGCAAAGGCAACTCGTGTGCTGCACCAGCACATCCATCTTCTGCAACGCCTCCTACACAGGATAAGACAACAGCACAGTTGCGCTCTGAAACCCATTATTTTCAATGGCTCACGCAGCAGCCTCAAGCTAGCCCTCACGCACACCGCGGACAAAGTCCCCATTAGCCTTCTCTCGCTGCAGCTCAGACTAGTCCTCCTGTCTCCCACTCCAGTCCAGTGTCCATCAAACTGGCCCTGACAGCCATCCTCCTATCCTGACGCCAACCGCAAGCCCAGTCCACCTCGCTTCGCTTTCCTCACTGCCCCCGTCCTGTCGAGAATTCGCCTGGCACAGGCTGAAGGACTCATGTCAACATGTCCGCTCACATGTCAATCAAGTGAAGTGAACTTCCTCGACAGTCCAGAATAGCACACGCAGGGCCCCCCTCAAACTGTGAGTGAAAAGAGACTGGACATGTGTTTCCGGGGCATCGTTTGGGTCCACAGAGACACGAGGTGGAGGTGGAGTTGGACAGGGAGGTGGAGGTGGAGGGGTGGGGATGCAGGGTGATCCAACATCTTCTGCTCCTGTTTCCAGATGACTGTGGAGAGGGTGCAGGTTGGGGGCTGGAGACGTGGACAGAAGGTGTGGGTGGGAGGAGGGGAGGGTATCAGGAGTGAAGACTGACAGTAGACAGGCAGGAAGGGGCAGAGAGTGAGGTGTGGTGTGGTCGTTGGGTGTGCTGATGGTTTCGGGGAGGGTGGGGGTTAGCCCCTGACCGATAGTGGGGAGATGGGGTCAGAGAGGTCATCAACTCTCTGTCCTGAGGATGTGACCCCCCCCTTAGCATCCCCCCCCCCCACACACACACACACAGACACAAGTGCGCACGCACACACACACACACAAAAATACTGAAACGTGCACACAAACAGATGTACACATGTGCACAGATAACACACAAAGATTGCATTGCAACACGAAGTGGAGAGACAGACACACATCATTACAGAGGCCGCTGTAATCTCTAGTCTATGATCTCCGCCATCTGAGGTCAATATTTCCCCACCAGAGCTCATTTTCCTTGCACTCATGTTATCTTTAGTTATGATCTATAATTTACATAACGCTGTGATTACAAGTTGTAATGTTTAATGGCTATACCAAACTCCGATTTAGCTAAATACAACTTAAAAGAGCGGCGAAAAGTCCCCAGCCACACAATTCACATGACATTAACCACATTTTCTCTGTTCGCTTTATCATGGGGGTTTTGAAGCCGCCATTATATTACATTCTATTACTGCCCCACAGGCCACTGTGAAGGAAAGTGAAGCAGAGAAACCACTTAACAAAAAGCTTGGTCCCTGAGGAACATATTACTCTATGCTATGTTTCTGTTTTCCCCCTATAAGCAGGACATAAAAGGCTTCCCCTCCTTCCCCCTCAGACTGTTTTTCTCATAAGTGTTCACCCAGCATCTCACATCATGGCCCAAAAAACGTGAGCCTAACTGTACTATGACCAAACCGTAACATACTGCATGCTTTTAGAGAGAAAGTTCAAGTAACATGCAAGGGGTCGCAACTTTAAAAGTATGCTTACACAACCTTCTAATTAACATGCTGGCTTTTTATTATTTTGAAGAGGGAATAGTTTTCTTGGACCATCAAGGTTTACCCCAACCATCCAAGTATCATGATCTACGGCCTAATGAGCTCTTATATAAGATGTGTTCAAGATATCTGTGAGAAGAGTCCCAATAGGGCCCCACTTAAACTCCCCTACTGCCAAAAATCATTCTCATCAGATAGCAAAACTTCATGCTGTATCGTGCCAAGGCCCAGGTCCCATGAGACCCTATCCCTACCACTAAGGAAACCTATCAGTTGTAGAACTCAGTGAGTCAGTAATGTGGCACCAATGTGCTGATGCTAGCCATGTGTACTTGAATGAATGCTACAAGACTTTAAGTTGAGTTCTAGCTCGCTAGCATCTTGCCATTCACAATGAGTGTAAATGAATGAGAATTGCCAAACTACATGGCCAAAGGAAGTGATGTGCTTGGTAAGTAAAACCTCTGGTACAAGTTATGTTGTTAATGCAACTGTTATTATACTGTTACTATATACTCTCTGTCCCCTTTACTTGTTTGATACTTTAATCGTGTTGTTCAGTATGACAGTGCTGTATGATGAAGATATGTAGCTTATGCTACCTGTACACAGCTGATTTGCCAAAGACTTGATAGTGGAAACATTACGGTATTACAGTTGGGTACACTGTAAGTCAGAATCATTTAACAGAAAGCAGCTTGCCCATGCCTGGTCAGCTACTGAAACCGAGATTGGGGTGCCACTGATCCAACATGATAACACTCCCTGCGGAGCCCGTTTGGGCAGCGGCTGCGGCATTGTTCCCTGGATTTCCTAACCTCTCTGGAATTCCTCCACCAGGAAATATGGTTTACAGGAGAGAGGCACCAAGCCCAGCTTTCAGCATCACAGCCTAGCACCCCACCCTCCCACCTCCCCCTCGGCGATAGCTGCAGGCTTGTCCCACCAGGGAACCATTTGTTTGGCAGGAGCCACCCACACCCAGGCCTCATACACACACACACACACACACACACACACACACACACACACACACACACACACACACACACACACACACACACACACACACACACACACCTTAGAAACATACACACACACATGCATACATACATACATACATACACACACACATTCACACTCTCTCACACACACACCTCTGAAGCTCTCTGGTAAAAGTGTTGCTGACAAGTCGAACAAGTCTTGCCTGCTCATCAGGTTTAAGTGATCAGTCAAAACCCCTCCACTGGCTCCAGCTCTCCGGCCAACACTTTGATCCCCACCACACACACACACACACACACACACACACACACATGCATACATACATACATACATACACACACACATTCACACTCTCTCACACACACACCTCTGAAGCTCTCTGGTAAAAGTGTTGCTGACAAGTCGAACAAGTCTTGCTTGCTCATCAGGTTTAAGTGATCAGTCAAAACCCCTCCACTGGCTCCAGCTCTCCGGCCAACACTTTGATCCCCACACACACACACACACACACACACACACACGCCCACCCGCTAACCTGCCCAGCGTTGGAGTAACACTCCACAGCCTCTCCAGTGTGATAAGATAGATAAGTCATCCCACTGACCCAACCCGTCACCCGCAAGGAGGAGACTGGGGATGCACAGCTTTCATCAGCTTCAAAGCCACACTTATCAGCCTCTCCCAACGTGTTGATATCCCCACTTGTGGAGACCGCAAAATAAAAATGTGCTAGAGAGGTCTGCTTCAGGGGATAATCCTGTCTAATGTGCTGACTCACAAGCAAGAGTGTACTAGTAGTTGTTCTCGTACAACTTTTCAGAAAGGAGGTAAATTAAGGAGAGGTCACATGCCAACGACAAAAACAAACATTTCCTCTTTTCCAGGGAAGAAGTCAAGTTGAACGTTTCTGTCTGATGATATAATACAAATGTTCACATAGATCACTGCTTGTCCTTACGTTGTGTGTGCATGTGTCTCCACTGACTCATAAATAACAACCCTCAAGAGGCAAGCACTGTTAAATCGACTGCAGAAATGAAGCGTTCTGTAAACATGAGGAATATCAGCCCTTTCCTCTAAATAAGATGATCTTGCTCATTGTGGGGAAGATGACTTGCAGCTTCCCCTCTGAACCAGACAGTCTACTCCTGTATCTACATTGGAACCATCTGTGATTGTGGGTTACTGGAAAGGAATGCGCGCATACATTTCAGCCTTGGGAAAACCGTGTTTGCAATGACACACAACACAGTGTCCTCGACCCGCCAGTCCCCCAACGTTCCCACAATACTTGGAAAGAGAACTGTTGGGAATACACAGGGGTCTCTTTCCAAATACTTATGACCAACACACACACAAGCATCACATTGACACACAGCCAAACATTCCATTCCTTTTGATATTCCAGCAGCAAAATCAAGGAACCTAATTGTAGGCATAACATATACTTGCATACAATTTGTCATCATATGATTGCTTTTGCAACATCTTCGTTCCATCTGCCTTTTGTTTCCCCTGTGTTTCAAAAATAACACCATGAAGTAGACGGCAGATTGCATTTCTCTCTCTACTAATGCAGCCCAGTGTTGCACTTACAGAGGACACACACACACACACAGAGAAAGAGAGACACACAAATACACACATACACTCTCATTCTCTCTTACACACACACACACGCACAGAGAGAGAGAGAGAGAGAGAGAAAAATACACACACACGCTCTCTCTCTCTCTCACACACACACAAATACGGCATGCCAGTCGACAAAAGTGGTTTTAATTCTCCTCCACCTGCGCTGTCCCTGGCGTGCTGCCACTCTGAGTGACCTCAGCCCTTGGCAGGGCCAGAGTCACAGGTATATTGGCCAAGGTCTGCAGCCACCAGGCAGGAGGCTCCTTCTGTGCCTCTAGAGAAGCACTGGTGATTGATAAGACGTGACCTCTGGATGGAACAACCGAAATGCTGTGTAAATTGAACACCAATAGTCTATAGAAAGTTTCCAAGCTTCCACTTAATTTTGCTGCCTCTACACGATGCTTTCAGTGCTCTAGACTAATATCAACTAATAAATAATGGTCACATAAATCAATGGCAATTATAATACCAAACAATTACATGCGTGTGCCTAGACACTACCACACAGGTCTAGGCCTATATGTGATCTGTGAACTTCACCAGAGTTTACTTAAAATGAAAAATAACGAATAGCCTAGTCCAGTGGAAGGAGACAGAAAGGTATAGGAAAAGGTATCTCTCTCTCTCTCTCTCTCTCTGTGTGTGTGTGTGTGTGTGTAAGAGAGAGTGAGAGTGTATGTGTGTATTTGTGTGTCTCTCTTTCTCTGTGTGTGTGTGTGTCCTCTGTAAGTGCAACACTGGGCTGCATTGGTTGTCATATGATGACAACCAAGTTTGAATTTGGTTTGTTTTTTACAACTATAAACATGCCCGTCTACTTTTCAGCATCTCTGATGGCTATTTACGCAGCAGTGGCAATTAAAGGATTAACTGGATTGTAAATCAAGCATAACACCATTTACTGTTCCACTTTCCGTAATTGGGTTGTCAGACAGCTATGGGACACCTAAAGTTAACGCTTGTGTGTAACAATGTGTTCAACGCGTGGACAGACGCCGCTTTTCTGTTGGAAAATACTTCACGGGGTCTTTCAATGATTTAACTCGATAATTAAACAGCGGTTTTCCTCCGAGATATAAAAACCGTAACGATCTCTGGGATTGACAGGCAACTCACGATTTGGGCACTGAGGTGCACCGCAAGACTTCAGCGGCTTGCAGCATGAGTAGGCTACCATGCATATTAAACAGGTCTGTTGTTAAGGAGTCTCTAACGCGAGTGTTGTGAAAGTAATGGAAACATGAAGATTATCAAGCAACATGTTGTGCGCTTCAAAATAACTTACCGAGAGAAATTCGAGCGTTCCAACATAATCCCGCTCAGTCTTCAAAAGTTCATTTAAAACACAAACTCTCAAACGGAGCTGTTTCTCCAAATCTTTCCCGCTTTCAGCCCGGTGTTCGGCTTTGCTTTCCTCGGTCATTGTTAGTTATCACAGCTTTCTCACAGAGACAGGTTTGAAATTATAGTGTGAGTTATTTAATTGAAGTGGGTGAAAGTTTCATGATCCACGCAGAAGGGTAAATCGCAACAGGTCGCCGTAGCCGCGTTGTAGTCCTTCGATTAAAAACAAACATTCACGCAGAAAAATGCAGTTAATTGCAATATGTTAAATGAGCTCCACGGTGGACAGCAATCTCTCACACACTGAAAGGAAACTGTGCAACAGTGTCGTTTGAACATTCATCAAAAACTTGTGTCCATGTGACTCCCAAGACCTTCATCCTAAATCCAGCCTCCCTCCCTCCGCCACAAAAAGGAAAAGGACAGGAAAGAAATGCCTGGGAATTTTTGTCAACACGGTCCCGTCTGACACTTAGGGGAAATGTTGATGGCATAGCCTAGGGGCAATTAAAATGCAAGATTTTCCCAGACTCCACTTTTTTAACAAGTTGTAGTACCTTCAATGCACAGTGGACATAATTAGAATATTTGCCTTTAGTTAGCTATTTAGTAATTGGGCTACACTGAAATGTTAATAAACGATATTATTGCCTCAGTTGAGAGGCTTTAAGGTAGGCTATAACTAAAAGAGGGATCTTTGACAAGTTACATGTTGTATCATTTTAAACATCATACTTGTAGGCTATTAATGGAAAATAAGCACTCATCCTGACGTCAGAACAGAGTTTTTATTAAATGGAATTCAACATGTCAGCAGTCAGTCAACAGCAAAGTGCCCCTGAGCTTGATTATGCTGCTGAATAATATAATGTTCCATTTTTCCCCCTACACCCTAGTAAGTCTTTTAAAGTAAACTGGTTAATTAATCCATGTTTATATTTATCTAGCCTGTTTTCTTTATGTTATGGTATCATATGGTATCTCAGAAATATTGTTAAATATGTCCAGATGGACAGTTAGATAAGCCTGTCCCTCGAATTCCCCACATTCACAGTTCTGGGGATCTTTGAGATTAACATGGAACCGCTAGGTCTCCCAGCCCTCCAGAGCAAAAGTCAACAAGCCGGTTCCAGCTGCAGGTCAGGCTCCAGCGAGCCAGCCATGCCCGTCTTGTGTTATTCCTCAGCAGACTGGAGTGAGGGGGATGTGGTCTCGGAGGCCCCGAGATGCCAGGAGACGTTTTATTGGGCCCTATATACACTGTGTGCGGTCCTCTAGATAGGGTAGGCCTACTCTGCTGCAAGCTAGGCTACCAGCACCACCACCACCTTAGTGTCTGTGAGAAGTGAGTGACCTCTAGGTTGGGAAAGCTTAACATGTTTGCAGGGAGTGCTTTCTTTTTGTGGGAAAGAAAGACAGGATAGAACATATTGATGTGTGGGGTTAGATGGATGAAATGTGCTTGGAAATGCTTGGAGGATTTTTTTTGTGGAGGTATATTGATTTTGAGTCCTGTAGTAGTTCATTGTAGCGAGGAAGTGTTACAGATGTAAAAAGTGTTTTACAATTTGTCAAACTGAAAAGAATTCACTTCAGAGGATTTACAAATTGTGCTCTAGAGAGTATTAACACAAGTCTGCATCTGACTCAGATGCATCTGATTATAATTTAGATGTCAAGACACATCCTACCATAAAGTCAGGGTCATAGACTGATAGGGCTCATCACATTTAATTTGTGACAATCAGATAAACTACATGGTCTATTTATGCCATCAATGATGACGTCTCTTAGGCTAAACCTAAATGAACTGTGCTGTGTCAGTGCCCACCAACCAAAGGTGTTCATTATTGTATATCTTTAGTGAGAAGACCTTGAAAATCTTTCATGGAGCACTGTGATGTGAATAAATGTGTCATTGTTATTACTGACCGACACTGCCCTCTTGTGTTCATCAAGCAAACCAATTTAATTGGTTATAAATTTCAGCCACTTATTCCTCGTTTTGAACTATGATAACCTCAATTGTCTAGGTAAAAATAATAAGTGCAAATGATTGATATATACATCATGATTAAATAATGAAATTGTACTGATTTCACATAATTTATAGACCTGTTACTGTGAAAGAATCTAAAATAAATCTCTTCAAATCAGTCAACGCATCAGACATCATGAAACAATAATTAAATAATAAATAATTATTAATCAGTTTGTGACAACATCTAGGTAACATACTTACAGAATTTGGGGGGATTCTATGGCGTGGAGCAAGCACTGGATGTTTCTGAAATATTTGTTTTAACAATAGAGGGTGCAATTGTTACAAATTGTAAATGGTCACCAAAAGATTGCACAGGAATGGGAGATATTTACTTCTTTTTTTTTTACAGCTGCTTACATACATTTTCAGAGCTCTGTCTTCTTTCTAACCTCTACACACAAATCCAACTATTGCTCACACAAATTGCAAAATGCCTCATATCTCCTGCATTCAAAATATTATAAACACATCTCAAAAGCAAGCATTTGCCTCACATTGTAAACACTTTTGTCATACAGTTTTTCGCAATTGTTAAAACACTAATCCCCATTCTTTGAACCAAATGCTCAGTTGCCTGAATACATTTATTGAATCGAACACTCTTATGGCAAAACCATGAACATTTTTTTACATAGTAAAACACAATTTGCAGATCTCATTGACTCTTTTTGCAAACCTCTAAACACATTCTCATGCAATGAAACACATTTTGCACTGTAATGCAATTGTGATGCATAATGGTAACCACAAGAGGCAAAAAGTAAACACAAACACAACACAGATGTCATAAGTTAAACACAACAACTCAAAATTGATCAAGCTTGTTTCAAATGATCTGACACAAACAATATAAGCTGGTTTAGAGTGCAAACAGGTTTCTAACAGTGCAGGTTCATATCAACAATGGATAGAGTACAACCCCAAATAAAAAAATGTTGGGACGTTGTGTAAAATGCAAATAAAAGCAGAATGAGATAATATACAAGTCTTGTAAACCCATATTTAGCAGCAAAAAGGACATAGACAACATATCAAATGTTGAACATTTTAATTAATTTTCAATTTGAAGCCAGCAACATGTTTCAAAAAAAGTTGGGACAGGGAATGTTTACCACTGTGCTGCTACACCTCTTAATTTAACAAAATTCTGTAAATGTTTAGGAACTGAAGAGACCAGTTGCTAGAGTTTTGAGAATGAAATGTTGTCCCATTACTCCCTGACATAGGATTTCAGTTGCTCAACAGTATGGGGTATTTTGTAGTCATGTTTTTCATTCCATGATGCACCTAATTTGACAAGTCTGGACTGCAGACAGGCCATTTTAGCACCTGGACTCTTCTTCTATGGAGAAACTGTTTAAATATGTGCAGAATTCATTTTGGCATTGTTTTCCTGAAATATTCAAGGTCTTCCCTGGAAAAGACATTGCCTGGATGGCAGTATTGCTCAAAACCTGTATACATCATTCAGAATTGATTGCGCTTTGCCAAATGTGCAAGATGCCCATGCTGTAGGCACTAATGCTCCTCCACACCGTCATAGATGTTGGGTTTCGAACTGAGCACTAAAACAAGTTGGATAGGTTAGATACTTGTATAGGCCATCTCCTCTTTAGCCCATGATTTCCAAAAAGAATGGCACATTTTGATTGGTCTAACCACAGGACCTTTTTCCATGTTACCTCAGTCCATTTTAAAGAAGCTCAGGCCCAGATAAGACCGTGGTATTTTCTGCATGTCTCAATGCAATTTTGCCTGTTACAATTGGCTGCAGTTGTTGAATTGAGTTTCAAACTGTGCACATAGACAATGGTTATCAGAAGTTTTCCTGAGCCCATACAATGACCGGTGTGGAAACAGGTCTGGTGTTGATGCAGTGCCATCTGAGGTCCAAAAGACCACGGCCATCCAATATTGTTTTTCAGCCATTTCCCTTGTTTGCCAAGATTTCTCTGGATTCTCTGAATGTTTTAATAATATTATGTCCTTTAGATGATGAACTCCCCAAATACCTCACAATTTCCCGTTAAGAAGCATTAGAATGACATTGTTTCATCATTTGAGCACACAGGTTTACACAGAGTTTACACATCTTTACTTCTAATATAGACCCTGCCTCTCTGGGATGCTGGGACCATGATTAGTTGTAAAACAGTCCTGTTGTTTTCCCGATCATTACACAACTTTTCCAGCATTTTGTTACCCCCGTCCCAACTTTTTTTGAAACATGTTGCTTGTATCAAATTCAAAATTAACATATTGCCATGAAATAGTCAAATTTGTCATTTTCAACATTTGATATGTTGTCTGTGTCCTTTTTAAATTAATCTCTTAAACTAAATATGAGTTTAAGAGATTTGCAGATTATTACATTCTGGGTTTTTTTCACAACTTCCCAACTTTTTCTGTTTTGGGGTTGTACATTGTGTGCTGTAGACTGTAATGTACTTCTCATTTACAGCAGTGAAATGTTTGTCTTTTCCATACCTTTTCCAATAGGCTACTTGATATTTATTGAATTTACAGTGCATGTTGATCCATGGAGTTATGAAATCTGATGCTAAATGGATTTACTGTATTATAAACAATGAACAATTCTCCTGCAGCTATATGCCCTGCCCTGAACACTGCGTTTTCCATTTTGTGTAATGACTGCTTAGTGTTTTCATTTTGACTGCTTTGTGAATGATCTGAAGACATTGTTTGGTTTTGAGCACTGGTAAAACTGCTTTGAGGAGATTGTTCAGTTTTGCAATACTGCAAGTGTCAGGTTTTGTGAATGTGACATTTTGGATACATCATGTACACACTCTTGCTGTTCCATGAGCTTCTATGTATATTTCCATACAATAGTGAATCACCAATTGTCTTTGTGAATGAATAATGTATCGTATATAAATAAATAAATGTTCTTCCTTAAATAAAACAGGGGGCATAAGTACATAAATACACACCCCTATGTTAAATTCCCATAGAGGCAGGCAGATTTTTATTTTTAAAGGCCAGTTATTTCATGGATCCTGGATACTATGCATCCTAATAAAGTTTCCTTGGCCTTTGGAATTAAAATAACCCCACATCATCACATACCCTTCACCATACCTAGAGATTGGCATGGGATACTTTCCATAAGATCATTTCTCAATGCAAATCAAACCAGCTATTAGGCTAACTGAAATAAAACCATGCCAATCTCTAGGTATGGTATCCAAATAATATGCTGTTCTGAATACAGTATTTTACAACACACAAGAAAAAATATACAACCACCACACAGTTGTACAGAAACCAAACACACTTTTGAAAAAGCACATTTTTCCCAAGAAAGAAATTACTATTAGTAAAAGGGACAGTTGGTGGATAATGTCTACGTATTCATAGGCCTATAAAGCAATGATTGGATGGTGTTCAGTAAAGTAACAAGTGTTTGTAAAGTAAGGAGTGAGTGTAAATAAGTGAGAATAAGTGGTGAATAACTGATAATTGTGGCATTTTGATAGATCGTTTTTGAAAAACAAAATTAAGTAACTTCCTGTTAAGATTAGAGGTAGTGAGTGTTTTGCAAAAAGCGTTTTATGAAATTGAAAAGGCTGAAAATAATGTATGATTTTGCAGTTTTGGTATGGGGTTATGGTGTTGAGTGACAGGTTTTAAAAAATGGTGTGACATGCAAAGATTTTGTGTATAAACAGTTGAAAAAAACTTCAAAGCAAACACATTTTTTAAAAAGAATTTCCACCCCTTTCTCAAAACTGTAAACACAAACCCCCATTCTCAAACTACATTCACAAAACCTTTTCTTGCTAAATCAAACAATGTCTTCAGATCATTCACAAAGCAGTCAACATGAAAACACTAATGAGCAGTCATTACACACTACATCAAAAAATGGAAAACACAGTGTTCAGGGCAGGGCATAGTTCCAGGAGAAGATTTTCATTTACAATATAATTGCATTTTGCATCTAAAAACTGTAAATTCTATAAGGATAAAGTAGAAAAATACAGACATTTCAGTACTGTAAATGAAAATCACAATCTACAGCCTACAATGTACTCTAAATGCCTCACTGATAGTTGCTGTCCATTGTTGAACATGCACTGTCCAGCAACCTGTTTGCACTCCGAACTAGCTTCTATTGGTTGTGTCAGATCATTTGAAACAAGTGTGATCAATTTTGAGTCGTTGTGACATCTGTGCTTTGTTTGTGGTTACCATTATGCATTACAGTACAAAATGTGTTTCATTGCATGAAAATGTGTTTAGAGGTTTGCAAAAAGAGTCAATGAGATTTGCAAATTGTGTTTTACGTGAAATATGTTGAGTGATCGATTCAATAAATGTGTTCAGGCAACTGAGCACCTGGTTCAGAGAATGGGGTTTAGTGTTTTAGCAACCTGAAGTTTGACATCTGTGGTTTCAAACACTGAGGTTGTCAGAAACATTTCGTTTGCCTTTTCTGGCCAGGGTCTTTATGAAAATCCTCATTTATTATTATCATTGTGCATTGGTACCAAGCTTTAAAAAGCATTGTAAGAAGATTCTCTTTAGCATAAGGGCATTATTCCACTAGAGGAAACTAAATCCTGTTTTTAGCTCTGACTCAAGAGATGTGAGAGTGAATTGCTGTACTTTTTTCGAGTCCCACCTTGAAGCGCTTCCCCTATGGAAGATCAAATGCAATGCTGTGGTGAATAAAAACAAAGATGGAGCTATGTTAAAGTGAATGACACTTACATAAAGATAAAGCACAACATCAATGTGGGCTCTTCTCCTTCAAAGCACAAAATCAGGCACTGTGTCTGTGTGTGTGTGTGTGTGTCTGAGAATGACAGGGAAGATGGCATCTTACCTTGGCTATGTTTTCAATCTGAGGAGCATCAGATCCACAACATGGCCCCACTAAACAAACAAGCACTCTGTACTCTGAGTTATGTGTCGCACCCTGATATCCCTGGCTGTGTGATGATTACCATCAGCCCCCACACTATGGAGGCCAAGAGCAACACACTACTGATGCTGCCATGATGAGGGGTCCCGGATCCTTAACTCCTCCAGATTGCCGACGCAGAAGCTAATCGTGGTTTCACATCAAAACTGATGGGTGTTATAAATAGCAGCCAAAAATCAAGCACAGCAGATGCCCCATTTACACACTGACGTAGCCTACAGACTTCTCCTTGAGATGAGCGGCACAGAGAGAGAGCTCTCAGATTTGGGGGCTTGCTCTCTCACCCGGAGAAGTACTAAAGGAACAGTACGCAATGAAGACATTGAGCAATTACTGTATCTTCTTCTCATGATCTGTTAGTGGTCCATTCTGTGTGTGCACTGGAAAAAAACTAGAGTGTAGGTTTTCCTATACGCCGTAAACTCTAAGCAAACACAGAGTGTGAGCCCACTCACACAATCAGAAACAAGTGGCATTATTTTGCTTGCAGAAACCTATGGAGTATGGAGGAGTCTAGTTTTTTGGGTTGTTTTGTTCAAATATGAATCGTTTTCCCTAGTATCTCTGACACCCATTTGATAAACAATGGATTTTATTGAGTGGCGCTGACAGAAAAAGAACTGAATCACAATCTACACGGCGGCAGTGAAAGGGTCCGGCAGAGGGTTGCGGGATCATACTGAAAACAGTGGAATCTACAGTGGCTTGCAAAAGTATTTATCCCCCTTGGATATTTCCCCTTTTATTGCCCCCTTGGATATTTCCCCTTTTATTGCCCCCTTGGATATTTCCCCTTTTATCTTTGTCCATTTAATTTGGCCTTTTTTACACTAATTTACAAAAATCCCCTTTAATGTCAAAGTGAATGCAAATTTATACAAAGGAATGTAAATGAATTAAAAATATATATAATGCAAAATAAGTGACTGCATTTCAAGTCCAAATTTTGCTGAATTAATTTAACTTTTACCTTTACAAGCCTTCCAGGGGCCTGTGGTCAAGAAGTATTCCCACACCATTCTTCAAATTAGGGATGGTGCGTTTTTGGTGATGTGCTGTGCTTGATGTCCGCCAAACCTAGCATCTACAGTAGTCTGATGGCCAAAACGCTCAATTTGGTCTCAACCTTCTTCCATTTTACTTTGGAGCACATTTGACATATTCCTTACATTCCTTAATGATGGATGTTCAGTGATTTGAAAATGTTTTGTATCCATCCCCTCACTTATGCTTTAACTTTTTCTCTGAGTTTGGAGTGTTATATAATACAATATTTTGGTGATATACATACATACATACACACAATATTGGGCCGTTATTTCAGCAAATGTGTAATCTGAGAAAACTAGGAGTGTCTGTTCAAAACATGCTTTTCCTGTAGAAAGCCTATAGCCCAATTAAATGCCCATGATTAGGCCCGCTTAATAGGATAGGGAAAACATCATTCCAGCTAAGCATTCAATAATGAATATTGAATATTATTTTTATTAAAACATGCTGTAAGCAGAATTTAAGTATGGCTGCATTTGACATTTTTTACAGAACAAAATAACACAGGCCTAACAGCTGTTTTTGAGGTAAGGCTGTGTTTAGTCTAATTGAATTACTTGATCATAGAGAAGACAAACACCATGTTGTGGAATGCTGCATGGTCATAAGAAATGTGCACCGGTGTGACTTTACAAAACCAGTAACCCAGTCTCTGGTTTTAAGTGAGGTCAAGCCCTGCCACTCTGTCTCTGCAACTGGTCATGCTTTTCATGTGTGGAATTCTGAAACCGTCGCCAACCGTGGGATGGCATGTTGTTGCGAGATCCGTGGAATAATTGTATGCAAGCAACCCGCATCCAGAGGCAGTCTTTATGTTGTTGATTGCTGAGGTCAGACATGATAAATCATCCAAACATCTTAGCCTGCTCCAAATAGCAATCGTTTGACTACCGGTGTGCACTGCTTCAGTGCTGCGCTGTGCGAGAGGGGGAGTGGCTTCAGCGGGTAGAGTGGTAAAAACCAATGTGTTGTTGCATTTCTTATCCAAACAACATCATACTTGGCACTGCACTCAGTTGTGCCCGTAGCAAGACGCCTGCCAAGTTTGAAATCAGTCGGACGACGGTTCGAGTGTTTTGCAAATAACACACACAAACACACAGACGTTCCTGTCATTAATAGATTGATGGGGACTTTATTATACATTTCTGATAAACAATAACTTAGCAATAGCAATGAATAATAATAATAATAATAATAATAATAATAATAATAATAATAAAAGCTAATTGTATATTTCATGTAAAAATAATTAAAACTAAATAACTATGTTATTGGAAGTAATTGACCAAGCCATACAGTATTCCAGCCAATCAACAACATTGTCTATAGAGCATAGAGGGGAACTGTGTGTGTGTGTCTGTCATCTGTTGAACAACCTCTCGCAAGAACAGCACCTTTATCGTAACAGGAAATTCTAAATGATCTCTTTAGAATAATGACATTTTAAAAATACTAACCCCTTTGTTCAGCTGGAGGTGAATAGTGAAGCAACTATATGTGAAATTGCCATAACTGTTCCTCTCACAGAGCTTGTCAGTCAACCTGGTAAGCCTAACAAAGGAGCTGTTTTTTATGCTTCCTGTATAGCGAGGCAGGGCCCCGATAGGATTTCACATGAAATGCATGGGACAAGGTCCTGCCTGTCGGATGTTCACAAGTGAAACACAATACTTCCCAGTCCTGTCGACTGTCATGAGGAGCTCCCTCTTGCGTGGTGACTCATCAGCAGCTGGTAAGGCGACGTCCAAACATGCCGCTCTGGGTCCCATAAAGAAAGCCCTATGAATGGACATGCTCTGCTCCGAGTCCCCTTGTGTCTCTGATCACTGCTTTCACAAAAGGCTTTCATCTTGAGAGTGTGCATGTGTGCGTGTGTGTGTATGTGTGAGTGAGAGAGAGAGAGAGAGAGACTTTGTGTGTGCATTTATGTTTGTGTGTGTGTGTGCGTGTCTCTGTGTGTGTGTGCGCGTGTCTCTCTGTCTGTGTCTGTGTCAGTGTGTGTCTCTGTGTGTGTGTGTGTGTGTCTCTGTGTGTGTGTCTCTCTGTGTGTGTGTGTGTGTGTGTGTGTCTGTCTCTGTGTCTCTGTGTGCGGGTGTCTGTGTGTGTGTGTGTCTCTGTGTGCGGGTGTCTGTGTGTGTGTCTGTGTGTGTGTGTCTCTCTCGCTCTCTCTCTCTCTCTCTGTGTTGTGTGTCTCTCTGTGTCTGTATGTGTGTGTGTGTGTGTGTGTGTGTGTGTGTGTGTGTGTCTATGTGTATTTAGCATGAAGTAATGACAGCCTCCACAGAGACACGCTGTGACAAGCGTGTGCGTAGGCGCAAGATGCTGGTTATGAGGCATGGGGACACCGCAAGACGCCGGCTGTCATCAGAGGGGGCACTCAGAGTTCATAGGAGATAGGAGGGGCCCATCACAGCTGAACTCCGAGGGCCCCTTCTGATGCCAGCCAGCGTCTTGCGGTGTCACCATGCCTCATAACACCTCCAATGGCCCGTCTGTCTGCCTCCTACCTCCTGCCCACTCTCATTAGGTTCCTCCATCATGGGCAGCAGAGCATGGTGCCTTCTTGCTGTCCATGCATGCCATGCTTGAATATGAGAGCAATCAATTTGCACAGATATGAAAGCCCTGTTTGTTGCCCTAGCGTGTGCTATGGTGTTGCCTCCCAGATGGTGTATATAAGACTGGATAAATGCTAAGTGGGTCAATCTGACAGGAAGGGGTCACCCAATTTCCCACATGAATCTCCAGACACTTTGCATGATATGAGACTTTCATCTTTTACAAGTTCTGCCTCATTGGCTGGTTTCAATTCAATTTGCAGATGACTGCTTTGTATCCCCTCTGCCTCACGCTACATTAGTAGATTTATATGTGTACCAGTTTGTTTTCCAGTTCACATGGTAACCGTTTGTATGGAATTGATGTTGCATGATTCCAATTTCAGATCAGCTTATGTCAGATCACCTTTTAAAGTTGCTGGCATGAGTGTCTTTTTGTTATGTCCTCTATGTTTAAAAACAATGTCAAAAATTCATAGAACAGTCACTAGCATCACTCTTAAAGGAGAATTCCAGCAATTTTTCCCATAGACCTCTGTTTCTCAAGGTCACAGTGTTAGGAAGTCATAGGCCTAGCAACAAGCTCACAACAAGTCTAGGGAATTCATGTTGCCCAGGCCAGAGTCCCTAAGTGTGTGCGATAACGTGGAAGTCAGAATGTATGAACTAATGGTGTACACCAGCTTACCTCCGAGTCCTGGACCAGCACACGCATTGCCTTCTCAGGGTGACCAGCCTGGCACTACACTCATATCTCCCACAATGTTCATTAAATATGGGAGGATACCCCAAAACAAAGACAAACCAACAGAAACAGGCCCAAACACCAAGTAAATCCAACATTTAGAGAGGGCAAATCCACCAAAGCGACCAGAGCTGAAATAAAGACGCACTGGCAGTCTCACCAACAGGCCTGTCTGGTCTAACCATGCAAAACCAATCCCCCCATTAATGCTGCTTCATGGCTTTAAATAGCTAGTTGGTAGCTATCAAGTGAAAAAAGCAAGCTGGTGCCCCCTTGTGGATGAGGTGTGTTTGTGAAAGTGTACTGTCTACCTACAGTGCAACTACCAGGCAACACATCGTAACACAGAGTATGACACAAAGTCGGTGTGGGGAAAAAACGATTTACTGCAGCTAACAGCTAGAGGAGCCAGGCAGCTACAGTGCTACACTCTGGAGGCATTTGTTTTTTTCCATACCGACAGTACTCGGTGACCTCAAGAAACAGAGTTTTTCTTGAAGGCATTGTGAAGTGAGGTGTACTGCTCTGTTTACTCCGGCCTATGTAACATACAGTCCATATTTCATAATCCAATCTTTGTGTGTGTGTGTGTGTGTGTGTCTGTGTGTGTGTGTGTGTGTGTGTGTGTGTGTGTGTTTGCTTGAGTTCATGTTTGATACACCTGGATATCTGGATACTTGAATGCCAAGCATCAAATCTTTGCTTTAAAGCCTGACGCTTTACAAAAGAACCACTGTAATCCTGCATTCAGCATCTTCCGTACACTGTATACACCACAAACTACTGTAAACAGACATGTATATGAAAAGTCCTATTCATAGTCCACGGCTCCAAACCCCAAACTCACTCCACATTGTCACACTAAAAGCACCACAGAAAAAAAAACAAAAAACATGCAGTGGTTATTCCTGCTAACTGTGGCAGTGCGGCGGGTAGCATGAAACCAGGCACTGTGAGCGCCTCCCTGGGCCTTCATCGCCCACAGTCTCTGGGTGCTGTAGGGGTTTGCAGGCAGCTGCCTTGCTGCATTTAAAACAACACAGAGACCGCATTGGTTCCCACTGAGACTGGTGGCCTCCTCTCTGTCCAGGGTCGCTTTGACTGCCCAACAAGTCCACCTCAGTTTCGCTGCCCTACGCAAAACTGCCCAAGCAACCCCGGGGGCTTAGTATTTATGCAGGCGATTTTCTGTCGTCCGCAAACGAAGAAGATGATATATGCAACTGCAACCACTTCATGAATATGCTACTGTGTTGCTGCCTCCCCACGAGTTCCCAAACACTTTTGGCCTCACTTTTTACTTAAATGTTGTTTACAGAAAGTGCCAAACAGTATGGTCTATTTAGTGTTTAAAGTATCAGAATTAAAACATCTTTAGAATTATTTTTATAAAGTTCCTTTCAAAGTCTGCCATTAGGTATTCCTTATTATGTTTCTTTGTGTAGAGTGTGCAGTGTGTATTCTCAAAATTAAAAATTATCCTGAGATGTTTTGTGCTTCAGGGAATTGAAATGCCAGTTACATATCACCATTTACCAAATAAAGACAATATAACAAACAAAATATATATTGAGGTTAAATTATCTCATCTTAAAATAGAGACACCAGATATGGAGGCTGAATGTAAATTATTGTAAATACTTCTTTGTATTGATGAGATTGTGTCTATCAGCATAGGGAAAAGAACCTAAACGATGCCAGCTGACATATGCAGACTTCCATGGAACAATGTAGTTAGAGGAGAAAGAAGAGGTGTGAAATACCTGCAAATATAAAAATCCTGCATCCTGCAATGCTAAAATAGCAAACTGTACGTTACAGCAACTCTGGTCCTGGGCTGGAGGCGGGTGTGCTGGTGCCCTTTGTGTGAGGGGAATAATTTGTTGTACAGTAATTGGGTGCAAAACAGGTGGCGCTGTGTTGACACGGGTAGAAAGCATTTGAAAAATGTGCTGCTGCCATACAATCACAAAAGCGTAAAACGCCTGGTGGTTTACTTAGACTCTTAATCACTCCGCGCACTGGCCCAATACCTACAGGATCAAACAGAAGCACGCAAGAAGGGTGGGGGGACTGTACTGAGGGTGGATGGAGACAAGCAAATGGTTTGAAGCAGCTTGCACTCTTGGAAACTCCCCTGTAAGACACGAGTGTTTCACTTCACTGAAGAGTTTTTTATTGTTTATTGGACCAATTGTCCTTGATGATTTACAATACTGTGTGAAATAGATGGTGATACTGCTGGAAGTGAGGAGTGGGGAGGAAATGTATTGTGTGAAGTTTTAGAACACAGCCAGCCTAATGAAAACAGAGAGCATGATTTTTCCTGGATAGATTTGGGTGTCTGCAGATATGTTCTCTGGATTGGACATGTTATTAATTTATTGATATAGGCCTAGTCTGTGGTTGTTGTTATTAAGCATAGGCTACATGTAGCCTATTTATGAAAGGTTTGAAGACATTCTAAAGGTAATTACTTTTTTAAAAAGTAGTAAAATATCTTCATCCAAGAAAAATCTAAAAGTCTTTAGCTACAATAGCTATTTCAGATAAGATAAGCTACTAAGCATCTTAACTGTGTGTGTATCAAGTCACTAACTCAAACACAAAGTTAGGCAAAGCGATTAGATAAGCAGGCTACCGTGATAAATTGGCTTAAAATGCCCTGAGATCAACCAGCTGGGTGTCCTACCGACTTATTTAGGTGGGTGGGTGGATGTTGGTGGTGGGATGTTGGCCATATCCTCTGACATTGTGTCACGTGACGTCAATCTCAACATCTTAAAAGCCGGGATGCTACCATTCCCACTTGGGGTTTGAGGTGATAAGTGCCCTCGCCAGTCGTACGGTTTTAGTTCGCACCTCTACCTCAGGACATCCCAATGCCACTAGAGCCTCGGAGAAACGCAACGGGACAGCGGACGCCAAGGATCCTCAAGGGTGTTTCATAAAGCGTAATCTGGTACCATATTTTATCCCTTAATGCCGATACAGAACTCATGCGAACTTTTCACAGCAGCGTGATCCCATTTTGTAATTTCATTGAGTATGGGAATGAGTTTGAGACGCTCGCTTCGCACCGCAGTTTTGCTGGGCTGTGTTATAATTTACAGCAATGTGGTATGTCCCGTGGATGCCTACCTTTACAACAATCGCTACGCTGGGTAAGTTTTTCTCTTCTCTCATTCATCCCATGCTTGAGCAGGCTATTTGAAAGCTACCGTCTGCAGGGAATGCATTCGTATCCGTGACCTAGTAAGCTGGTGTTCCCGTCGGTTTGTAAATATTTGCGCAGAGAAGAGAATATTTTTTCTGCTCCGTATGTTGCGCTTCCTACGTCTTCTTGTGATATCAGGACACTTTCACTTGTATGCGAGTAATCTTTGGTAGATAAAAAATATATATATTTTGTGTCTCAGAATTTAAATGTTTAATCTGGATGAAAAAAAAAACCAACAGAAAATACTTTATGTAGCCTACAGGCCTATAATTTTGTGTCATTTGTACCACCTTGTTCCTTTCTAATCGTAAATCGTAACAGACATCAGCTGTGTGTGTCTTTAAAGAAAAATAAACATCACAAACTTCAACTGCACTAACAACCAAATGGGAGCTGCAAATCATGTTGCAGGACCACAGGCACACCCCCTCTCTCAGGCGTACAGTGCGGCATACAGTGTGTACTTTATTCATACTTCAGGCCACTTCACTGGCATTTACTGGCAGCTTTGGAGTAGCCACAGTGGGGTTTATACCATTATAGGTAGATCATTTGTTCATTAAGAGTGTAGTTACATTCACTAAGGTTTCTTTGTATTCACAGGGATGGTTAGACTGAATAAAGGAAGCCATAGTATGTTCTTGTAATCTCTTGGAATTAAACATTCTGTCCTAGGACAGTTGAGGAATGCAGAGGGATCTGACAAAAGGATTTTTTTTTGTAATTTACTCAAGGTGTGCTTTTGGGTGCTTCTCACCTCGAACAAAGGTGTTTCATGTGGTTCTCCTTCAGCCAGGCTTGAAGCAGGCGTGAGAAAATGGAAAGCTGTGCCACCTCACACTTCAGGGATGGCTCGTGGCTCCCACATCTTCGTTTGTTGTGAGAGTAGCAGTAGCACCACTTAACAGACTACTCCCACAGAGCAACGTTGCAGGAAACTGTTTTCAAAAGAGAGAGAAAAATACATCTTTGTAGTTTCCTCTTTCCTTATGGCAATTATGGGATATTTGTCAGTCATTACACAAGTGGAGGGGGCATTTCTACTCTCTTGGTATGCTTGTATCTGTTTTGAGGCCAGTTCTTTCATATGTCACTCTGCAAGATAATATGCAACAGAAATTCCCCCCCAAAAAAGATGTGTTTTTAGTCATCAGGGGACGAGTGAAATGTTTGTCAGTGTGAGAGCTGTGTGGTGTGCTTAAAGGACAGCACAGGGACACTGAGATGGGGAAGGGGAAAACATGGGAGACGGAGAGAGGGAGGGGGAGAAGGAGAAAGGGAAAGAGGGAGAATGACAGAAAGAAAGCAAGGGAGAATGAGAGTGTGTGTGTGTGTGTGTGTGTGTGTGTGTGTGTGTGTGTGTGTGTGCACGCACCATGAGCAGCACTCCAGATGTGTGAGGGTCCCTGTTATGACTAGGAAACTGAGCGGCCCACTGGGAGGCTGATGCTGCAGGAATGATGGAGTGATTTGCCTGATAATTGGGCTCCATTTATCTGTGACAAGCCAAACAGTGCCTCACTGGAGAAACAACTACCTATTAGTGGTGAATGCCAAAAGCCCCACTCATTTTAGACATATCTTTGACTCCACCTTCAAATAACACTTATGAATAGCTATACAGCTCTAGCTCATCATGGCAGAATGGGTTTGAGACCTCTCAGTAATGTGATAGAGACTCACCCCTCAGGCTATTAACACTGTTGTGGTGGTACATTTGTCAGCTTTAACTGCTGTCTGTGAGTGTCTTCATTTGCCAGTAGACATATGCATACAGGAAGGTAAATTGCATGCAGTGAAAAATATGTTTCAGCCAGTTGTCTAGGTGCGAGTTGAGTTTTATGGTCCTGGTCAGCAGCCTGTAGCACATTCCTTCGGAAGAGTGGCGTGTCATGATTGCAGATCAAGGCACTCATCTTGAGTACATTTGCATTTATTCATTTGGCAGATGCTTTTATCCACAGCCACATGCAAAAATGAAGAATAACATGAATTATGTGGAAATATCGGACCTTGTAACGTTGAGAAGGTCCATTCATTTTAATACATCAATAATAAATACTACAACCAGAGGAAGAGTGTGCAGAAGTTTTAAGTAGTTGAAGGGTAGTGTCCAAGTGTAGGTACCCATGAAGGGGCCCTCACTAACAAGTTTGAGCGGCGGCAATCGCCACAGTCTCTGTTCTCTCCCGTAGATCTGCTCCCCTTGTGTGGGCTCTGGTGGTTTTATGAGTGGGGACTTCTGCCTTCCTGCGGCTCCGTGTCAAGGCCTTCAGTTAGAGGAGAGGTGAGAGGAGAGAGGGGGGGACACGGGCCCCTAATGACAGATGAGTTTCCCTGTAATTCTCACTGAGGTGTTAACAGATGAGATGGACCAGGCCATCAAGCCAGGCCCATAAATAAAAGGCAATAACAGCAATCGTCGATTCGGAAGTCCCAAAACGTAGTAAAGCTTTAAACTTTGAACATAATCATCATAACCCAGTTACTATAATAGGATGTTGAGCAATGAAGACAGTTGCCAAGGGAGACAGAGGGAGGAAAAAAGGACCCAAAAAATAACATCTTTATCACTTCACAATGATTGCAGCGCTTTGAAGTTTCTTATGAATTGGTACACAGCTGTTTTTATCACACAATTAAGAAGTGTGTCGTGTTTTGTTGCATGGTGTGTGAGGATAGCAAACTCATTCAAAAGTTGTCTAGCCAATTTATCCAAGTTCAAAGCCAATTCATTCACAGACGTTCCGACACATATTCCTTGTCCTCTCCTTACACCTTTCTGATACTCGCTGCTGGTGATTTCATTTCCTGGAACCTGTGTGTGTGTGTGTGTGTGTGTGTGTGTGTGTGTGTGTGTGTGTGTGTGTGTGCTCACACATGTGCGAAGTCGGAACACTTCTTCCATTCCGGGGTGTTGTAAAAAAAAGTGAGCGTCTTTGAAGAAGTTTGCACAATCAGCAGACCTCCTCATGCAGAGGAATCATCTGAATGCCACGTAATGCGCAGCCGAAGGCCTTGGTGGCGTCCCACACGCCTTTCATATAGATGCTGAATGCCAGCCTTTGTCTCCGCAGGGGGAATGAATAGGCAAGTGTGAGGCCGCCGGTGCAAGACTGTCCCTGGATACTCTCCAGGACGGTTATGGATGGTGACAGTAGACACGAGACACTGTGTGCCACTCACTAGACTAGAGACTGTGTGTGTGTGTGTGTGTGTGTGTGTATGCGTGCAAACACCCTACTTTAGTCAGTCTGTCATAGATGTCAATAATTGTTTACGTGTGTCTTCCTCACAAATAATGATGGAATGTGTGAGTTGGATACAATTTGTATAACAAACCAATATATCATCTCAAAGGTCTATGTCTCTGAGTTTAGTAGGTAACTATTTTTAGCAGTGAATCGGAGATGCTACATCTGGCACTATTACACTCTCCTAGGCATTTTAATCTTTTACTCTGCCCTTTAGAGATGACGCAGTGTGTAATTTTAATCAAACTTACACTGAAACACGCAAACCACGAAGCCTTAGGGGAGAACATCTGAAGGCTGAAATATAAATATGTGTTTGTTACACACAGAAGTGGCACTCACAGATGTATGTGTGACCTTAATGACAGGGAGAAGTATGTTTTTGTTAATAATGTTACAGGAGCTTATATGGTCTGGCAGACACACAACAGACTGTTGGTGTGCAAAAACAGAAACATAAATATCTCATCAACAGTATTTTTGAGGCTGTGGCTCTTTAAACTGAGTAGTCAGGCAATGCTTTGACATTTGCAGTCATCATGGAAAATATATTTTGGTCATGAATATTTTATGATTTTATAATATGGATGTCACAAAATTTAATGTAAACAAAGCAACATGTCTTTAGTGGATTGATGGCTGAATGTGGAAAGGATAGAGCTTCCGGCATGTTACACATCCCACATTCTCATACTTATTGTTTGGAAGGAGATGAAATTGATAGCTGCTTAGATATAAAGATCTGAAGAGACATCAATGTCTCTCTGATCTTGGCATCCATATCGATTCAGTCTACAGTCCTGTCTGCAACCCCGATTGAAATTAAGCATGCACTGCACATGCTTGAGAGGCGTGCTTGAAGAATGACAGGACAGGCCAAGTTTGCATATTGCATCCACATTGTATGTCAGACAGATATACTACACACAGCTGTGTATAACTTATATTTCTTGGCCTTTGAAAAGAGCAGATGCAATGCTCAGAAATATGATGATGGCATGGCTGAATTATTTCTAAACTTAACTGACTCAAAAATCTACATACTGTTTAGAACTTGACTTTTATCCATCTTGATACCGTGTAATGCATGTTACACTTGTGTACAGTTAACGAATTAACGGCTCAAACACAACATGACCGTAAACCTATTATTTGACTTTGTATATTTAATGTCATGATGGTCTGCTCAGTAGATGATCAATCATTCAGTCAGTCAGATTAGCATGATATTTAAGTGTCAAGATTACAGCATGAACAACATTATCAAAACGAAGGATATTTAACTTCAAACGGCTCTTTTTGTAATACTCAATTATATTTGTTTGTGTAGGTGGATATTGGAATGGAATGGAATTCTGTTTATTCAACATGCACAACTATGATCTTGGTTGTGGTAGTGGCTCAAAAATGATAATTTAAGTCAGCAACAATAACCCTGTCATGGCATAATTCTCGATAGATTCATGCCCAGTTCAAACCTGGGCTCAGAAGAGGGCAATACTCAATTTTATGTAATTATCTGTCATTTTCTTTTCAACACTGGTTGAATTGCATGAACAGGAGATTGTGGCAGGGCCTCTTTCTTTTCCTGTCTTCTCTTTTTGTCATCTAAGATGATGATTGTCAGTCAAGTGTCCCTCAAATCCCCTACTTATGCCTGGCTCAGCTTTCATCTTGCGGTTCACAATAAGAGTAGATTTCTTTGTCTGTCTGTCTGTCTGTCTGTCTGTCTGTCAGTAGATACAGTATCAATACAGCATGGAGGTGAATGCAATAGTACCACACCCAGATGGTTATAGCAGCTAGTGCCCACCTTGCCACACAACACCACATACATCACCGAGCTCACAATGAAGTCAGAAGAGGTGTGGTCCAGTATGCCAGCTCCAGTGTTCTCTCTGTTTGCCTCGGTGAGATATCAGGATGACACAGATGCCACTTGGGACACAAAAGCAGGTGGTGTCGTGTCAGCCTGGTGTGTTCACTATGGGATATGAGTCCCCAAGGGATATGTGTCACCCACACTCTTGAGGTGAGGGCGCTTTTAAAAGAGCGTCTAGTTTTATGGTTTGACTCAAAGCGAATTTGTCATCAGTCTCACAGGTGTGTGGAAAGATTACACTGAAATGAGGGTAAAAATGCATGAGGAAGTGTTTTGGAAGTGTATTAATTCTGAGAAGCATTCATTTTATTGGACAAATTAGTGTAGTTAGTGTGAGTGAACTAATGAGAGTAAAAATGTCAGTTATTCCTTTAAAAAATGTAACAGATTTGACTTTCTCATCTGAATATATTTAAATGCATCCCCTCTGTTCTAGCTGTGAAATGCTCCCATGTCTGGTCTCTCAAGGTAGCAAAACACAAATGGACTGACTCATAGCAGTCTAACTCTGTGATTCAGTTTAAGGGCCCCTGTAAAATTCCACTTGCACCCAGACAACTGGATTATTTAACTTCCTATATGTCCACTGGCAAATGTTTTTGGCTCTAAATATTTGCATTTATTCACTAAAGAAATACTTCATAGACAAACTGACTATGGACTATGGAAGAAAGACTGATACTTAACCAGTATGAATCCTCTTTGGCAAAACCATGGCTTTGGTGTGCACCATGGCTAGTTGAAATTAGACCTACTTCTACTACAGGATTAGGATGTCGGTCATTACTGTAACAGAGCTTCTGTCCATTGCTGGCCTTCTCACCAGTGTCCCTGTCCTAACAAAAGATTTTCCCAACACCACAAGTCCTGTGTCCTCCCCGCAGGTGAAACATCTTATTTGGACAACAAATCTACAGAAGGGCACTAGCCTGGGACTTAAATCGCTGCAGTTTGTAGCCTCCACCCCATTCACTGACCTGTTTATGTGACCACGTCTTCTTACCATGAGTATAAAGTTATTTATACGTATGCGTCTAGTATGTCATCACAACAGTATGTATATGCCGGTACTTGTAGAAGCACTGAGAACATAGCCAAGATCTTCCTGTTGAAATGGTTAAAGCTCTTAGATGTTTGGAAAAGAATCTCTTGAAAAGAATCTCTGAGGAGAATAGCCCGAGTATCCATAGAGATATGTTCTGTTGCCAACGTTTACTTCTTGAACTCTACTGTTACACAGTATAAATAGATGTTTATGTTTAGAATTATTTTGTCCAAAGTCACTTACAATGAAATCCATAAACATTAAAAAAAGAACAATATTAGTAATAGGCTAAATAGAATTTAACAGAATTATAACAATAACCATGAACATGTAGGGTATATAAACCATGACTCTGTGCAGAGAATGAATGAATTAGATTCAAGTTTTATCTTAGGTGATATGTTAACACTAATGTTATGTTGTGAATTTCCAACTCCTGTTTTCTTTTGCAGTGACCAGGTCTTCAGAATCACACCAGACAGCCTCAAAGATGTTGAGCTACTGCAGAAACTCTTTCAGAACATGACCGTAAGTTCAATCCAATATCACAGACATTACGAATTGCCGCAGCATATTCAAGCTATGTCTACTTCAATGCCTTTCAGTAACAGCAACAGGCCTCCAGAAAATACTGTAGTTGTGTCAGTTATAAAAGGTGTCCATCTGGTTCATGTTAAATGTGATTAGGATATAGTTGTTATGTGCTCTTTACAGCCAAGCGTTAACTTCTATTTGAACAATGACATGGTTGTGTGTTTCAGCAGAATGCATGTTTCTTTGAAGAACATCTTCTTGGCTATATATTTAATGCACACTTTGGGCCCTCCCTTTTTTCATCACAGAGGGATTCTTTTTCGGTCATCTACATATTTTAATATCTACAGAGCACCATATGGCTTAGTATTAAGTGTCTTTTTGTAGCACTACCATGAATGAGATCTTGATCTTAATAATCTTAATCAAGATGTCTGATCTTATTTTTTATTAACATAGTAATATTGCAAGAACAACTGTGTTCACTTTAAATGAAACCTGTATTCAGAGGATGTGTATTAAGTTTTTCCTTATGAGGTTTTAGTACATTTTTCCACAGGGTCTTTAGAGTTGTATTAGCTCTCCTGTTCCCAGGAAACACCCAGCAAACAGTCCCCAACCAAAAGATTCTGGTGTTGACTAAATGTTGGCAGAAGGTCTGCATGGTGCATCTCAGAAAATTACAGTGACATATGAGGCTGCCTGTAGCTAACATTGTAAACATATTCTAAAATATTTGTTTAATTTGCCTGTCATAATACAACAGCTCCTTTGGGACTGTGTGGGACCCTGGGACCACAGATGCAAATTAGTAACTCTGGCTCAACGACTGAGTTGTGCATAATATGGCCGTGTTACTAAACAAATAAACTAAACTACGACCTGGACCATGGGAGACGGGTTAGCCATAAGACTACATTCCAGTCTTGTGATCAGCATGTCCATACTAGACATCATGGACACATGCTCAAGTTGACTGTATACAGCAAAGATTCTAGAACAGAGCTCCGTTCTACAATCTTTGGTATACAGGCTTCATTCAGTTTATCACACTGAAAGTTCTTAACCAACTTCCCAGTACATCACCAATAGAAATAAAAAGATGACGCTGTTATGAAGGACTACTGAAGCCTCAGCTTCCCCATGCTCCCCAACCACATCCCCTTCCATTGTGGTTGATATGGATAAGTAGACTCTGAGGAAGGAAAAGTTCTGGAAGCCATTCCCTCATTGCAAATGCGCTAATGACATTATCTCTATGACTGTGTTATGATTTCCCAACCATGCTGCTGTAATATGCCTTAGCCACTGGACTCTAACCACAGCCCTGTAGTATAAATGCATTGGTACAAAAACCAACAATGACAACAAAAAAAAGAAAAGAGAATCACCACAGGTCTCTATCACATTCCTGTGTATACTATACGACTGTGTGAAGAACACCATGTTTCTTCTCCACACGTCTGCCTGCTGAGGGCATGATGGCCGGCCACGGCTACTTTCAGGGTCAGGTTGGGAAAGTGTGAGAAGTCAAAGCTAAAAGTCTCGTTTGTGGCCCTCGCCCTCTGTTCCCCCGAGGGGGCACACTGGACTCTGTTTGGACAGCTGCCGCTCCCTGTGTTCATTTGCACAGGCGTGGTGTGCCCTCGCGGCCCCCATTACGCTCATCGCCCATCGGGTGACACGGACTGTTCCGGAATGCCAGCTATGTTTTCCCAGACAGTTACATCACCAATCGCGAAAAGACCACTGACATTTTATTGGGCTTCTTTTTTATGTCTGTCCACAACTCTCCAAAGTGATTGTAAGGAAAGAGCATGGAGCAGTTCTCATGTTTAGAAATGAGGGGTGGGGTGGGGGGGTCTTCTAAAAGCCTGATCACTCAGTGCCTTTGTAAATATCCTGTCACATGTGAGAAGAACATAAATATGACAGGTTTCAAGAATTTAAGAGTGTTTGTTAAAAAAAGAGATTTTAGGTAGAGGGCACAGCTCACATTGTGATTTTGTCCCAATGTGAGCCTGACCACACAAGAAACCTCACTCCTTGTTAACTGAAATGGAAAAGGCAGGTGCACTGTTGAGCTAAACAACCAAGAGGTAACGACATCTGACTTGGTCTGACAGACCATCAGTTGTCCACATCCTTTGACTGACCCTACTCTATTCAAACAGGTATAAAAACCTAATGTAGTCATCAAGAGCATTAGTGTTAAATTCGTATTCATAATGGGCTGAAGCGTAGCTTTCATTTTTTTCACATCTGAGTTGTCCGTAATAAAAAAAAAATTGACATTCACCAACAAACAGCTAAAGTGTGTATTTGTTTAGTTTGATTACCCACACCAAGAGCAGAATCCAACACACACCCTTACACATCCCTCTGGACTGAGCATTTGGTCAGAGAACCACACACTTAACAGTGCAACTCGTCATTGTAATGTTAGCTGAGACAAGGCCAACTCTATGGAGCACCCAGCTGTGAAGCTGAGTTCTACTGAGGGTCATATACAATCCATAGCTCCACGTGCACCAGCCCTCTGCAAGCCATTAAAGCAGTTCATTAAGAAGCATAGGGGCCGGTCAGCAGTATTGCTCCTACAGGCCAGAATGAAATCCAGCTGGACCTGAACTTGGGCTCATAAAGAGGACTCACTGACGCACACACATGCATGGACGCACATACCAGAGTACACACACGCATATATTGATACATGTGATATGCAAAATCACCTAACACCTTCACATGCACGCATGCACATGCGCACACACACACACACACTGATAACTTCCATCTTTGAAAATGATCATATCCATTCCCCCAGATGTTTTCTCACCTCCTTCATGTCATAACCACACACTCTGCACACTGAAGTCAGCCTGGCTTGACTAAGAACAGCCTTCAATGCGAAACAAACACAACTGAAAAAGAGCTTCATAATACACTGTTTAATGTACATATGGAAAAGGCAGACAGATGTTTTACCCAGATAGAGAGAGAGAGAGAGAGAGAGAGAGAGAGAGGACTTGGCAGTCAGACCCATGCCTGTGTTCTGTGGAACACTGCCACATTGGTGGCAGGCTTGTGTGATGTGGCTGGGGAAAGGAGTTTGCACAGTGTCATACTCAGCACCATGTTGCCTAGTCTACATTACACACTGCTTTGATGTGCTCAGGACATAGTGTGCCATGTACACAGGCTTTCAGTGCACTGTCCTGTGAGTTATTATTGCTTGCCTGTGTCTAATCATCAAAATTACGGCATGTGTGTGTGTGCATGCGTGTGCGTGTGTGCGCATGTTTCACCAACAGTAAGGTCTTGGGTTTGATGCTCATTGCAGTATCTGTTACAGTATTAATTAGTAAGCTAATTTAAATATGACCACTACCAGTATATTCTTTCCACATTTCAGCTGGTCTAATGCTGAGAAAATAGGTTCAGTTCAAATACTTCCCATTCTTCATCAATGCGTCTTGGGAGCATGCTTGCATATGGTTACTAACTATGGGGCTATGTACTAGTATGTAGCAGAAACAGTGTGTGGTGCAAAATGAATGGAAGTGAAAACAATTCTGGACCCTGCAAGCAAGACTGGAAGTCAAGAGTCAGTAACATTTATCTGAATCACAACTAATTAGCTAAAAACAATAAGCAATGAGTAAATGGAGTTGAATGGCCTCTGTTGCATTTGTATTGCACTGTTTTCAGTTTTGAGTGTGCGGGAAATCAGTATCAAATGTAGTGTCATCAATAACTGCTGATACGAGCAGTGCCTCACTAACACCGCAGTTCAATCCTTTATTCTCTTGCCTGATGGCCTAGTTAATGCGACCAAAACCAACAACAGCACAATCTCTTGGCAGGCTTTGAAAGAGCAGGCTTGAGCTCCAGACTGGAGGTTAAACTCTGGGGCTTGTGTGATGTGGAAGCGCCAAAGGCCTTCGCTGTCTGCGCTGTGAATCTAGTGTGGGTTTTGTGGGTCGTTAGCGGCGCTAGTGCTAAGGCTGCCTGCTGCACCCCCACAGCCCCGCAGGTCCAAACAAGCAGGATTCCCACAGAGCCAGAGACCGACGGTTGCTTTAAGCTGTCGGAAAATATTGATCTTGCCCCCAGGTGTAGAGTCGGTCCAATCCCATGCCGACCCATTGAAGCCCGAAGCTAATATGGAATAAGGTTCAAAGTCAAAAGCTCCTCTTTTTACATGGTTTTACATCCTAAGATGTCTTTGATACATGAATTAGAAGGTTTAATTTGAAAAAGATCTTGACAGACAGATTGCTTACTCTTTTAAAATAGATGTACTGATGGGATGGGTTCATGGGTTGAATGAACCTTTTTTTGTTCAAAGAGAAACATAACATTGATCTGATTTTCTATTTTATAAAAATAATGTACTGTTTAATACAATTTAATACATGTGGTTGAGAATGAACATTTGTGAGAAGTGGTTGCTGTTACATGATATAAAATGGTTAAGTGGAGACCAGGTTTAGGCTAGTAGTAACAACCCTTACGTTTTGATTTAGCATGTCCTCATGAAAATGTCACAGGCACTAAGCGGAGACCTATAAACGGCCTTTCAAACGGGAATGCCTTCTGGACGTGCTTTAGGTCAGGGTCTGAGAACTTTTCAGAGAACTGACTCTCTGTGTGTGTGTGTGTGTGTGTTGCTCTTGCAGGTAGACCTGTGGCAGCCCAATAGTGCCTCCCTGATGCAGGAGGGCAGTCCAGTGGACGTCCACGTGGGTCGAACGCTCACTCAAGGTCTGCACCTTCATCTCCAGCAGAAGCACATCCAGCATAAGTAAAGAGTCCTCCTGTATCCCATCATACACCTCTCCTGCAAGCCAATGGTCTTACTCCTTTATTACCCCACAGGAAATTTTGCTGCCAGTGTTGTTATCATTGTTGTTGTTGCTGTTGTTGGTTGTGGTGTGGGTGGTATTTTTTTGCTCTTTCTTCTTCTTCTGGTTATCCTCTTAATCTCTCCTCTAGTCATCTTCTTGTTCTTTATTTTCTTGTGCTGGATTGTGCTTCACATGTACAATATGATTTGCAGTAGGCCTAGTGTCAATGCTAGCTCCTCACCAGTTCTTACCTTCACACTGATACACACCACCATCAACCCCACCCCTATCCTATCGCCTCTTCCCTCCAAAACAGCTTTCATCTCCTTCTTTATCACACAGAGAGAGAGAGAGAGAGAGAGAGAGAGAGAGAGAGACCCTTGGGATATTTTGCCTGTCTCTCTTTTCCTCCCTCCCTTTCCCTCTCCTTTGATTTGGCTGCTAGACTACAGGTATCTAAACAAACCTGACCCGCTGATGGGTTTCAGCCTAGCCGCTAACTAAAGGCTTTGAAATACGAGCTGTGTGACGGCATACAAGAGGAAGTACAATCTGTGAATGTTGTGACTTGCTTATCCTTGGTGGTCTGCGGAATAGGTGCTCTGATTTTGGAGGATGTTTTTTAATGAGAATAGCCCGTGGAATTCTCCTGAATGAGAACATACTTTCCCTCCCCTTCCTGCATTTTGTAATTTTATATTTCAAACATTCCTCACAGATAACACTAACATAGACCACATCAAATCCAAGTGAGGAATATGCCATGGGGATCATCAAACGTCTGTCCATCAAGCCATTACACTGAGATATTGATTATCTCTGACAGAAACCATAACTCACCATCTCTTTATAGTTGCCTGAGAATAAAACATGACAAAGGCCTCCTCGAGGAATAGTGCTCATTTCAATGTTCTTCTTTTGAAGCTGGAACGGCCTTTTGAAAAGGCCGGAGTCCTGAAAAGAAGACCGATGATCCCCATGCACTCTCACCAATGCATCACCCAAACTCCCCCACATTAAAGCAACATCACTGGCTGGCTGCTTTTTAATGTGCTGTGATACACTGTGATAAACTGTCGGCTGTCGAGACCAAACATCTGCTTTCAACTCGACCCTCAAATGTGCTTTGCAGGGTGCTTATCCCCAACCTTCAAAAGGAAATCGAAAAGCAGACGGGATATCGGTCCGCAAGAAAGCGCCGCTCGGTGTTGCAGTACGATTACGAGGTCTATCACTCTCTAGAAGAGGTAGGTTGTCCCGAGCCCCATGGAGACACATGCACTCTCATACAGCCACATCCACTGCCGTTGTCTTTGAAGATTTCTTCAGAGAGCGGCGATCCACAATTTTACTCTCAAACGCCATCTAAATCTATTCCCACTTGCCATTAACCCATGTTGAGCACAAATGCTTAGTGTTCTTGACTCATTATGGTGATCTGACACATCAGGGATCTGGTTTATAATAACTGCCCTAAGTAGTTATTACATGATGCACTTGAGATGAAGGTTAGAATTAGGTTTGGGGTTAGGATAATTGATTTGTATTAATATGCATTTATTTAAGAAGTAGGTGAGATGTAAAGGATTATTACCTGCTTAAATATATCATAATAAGAGCACTCCCAATATGAAGTAGTAGTAGTTGATTTCGGGGTACGCAGTTGATCTGGCCCAGATACAGCCCAGGTCTGTGCTTTGGATGTGCCCTGAGACAAGAGCTGCTCTGTCCTGGGGGATAAGCGCCACCTGTTGTGGCTCCTCTCTACCTATGATGGTGTGTGTGAAGTGGCCTGTGACGGAGAGGGCTCTGATGGTGTGTGTGAAGTGGCCTGTGACGGAGAGGCTCTGATGGCGCATCAGAGGCAGCCGAGTAGTAGCCCTGAGCGGACCGGTCACACTCACATAGGATTGCGGCGTGTCCAATCATTTACGAGTCGCAGGGCAGCTTCAAAAAGCCATGCACCCCCCCTCCCTCTCTCTTTCTCATTCCTCTGCTCTGACCGTCATGGCCTAAACGTGCCTCCAGGCGCTGTCCCCCCCCCCCCCCCCCCCCCACTAGCCGCTCACCGCCCCCGGGACAGGAGACATTTAGCGTTAAGCCTCTCTAAATCCTGCGGGTCCCGTTCTCAACCAAACAACAGGTTTCAGGTCTACTTTTTCGACTCTTTTTTTTTAAACTCGCTCGTCTGTGAAAATCAAGTTCTCTTTTGCACTGGAGCTGGGGTGCCAGAGTCTAATGCATGCAAGCTGGGACACTCAACCTCCCTGCCCAGTCCTGTCATTCTCAAAGTCATGATGGATGTGTCGATGAGTGGCCAAGGGCACGGATCAAAGTGTAAAGCATCGCTCTACCATCCTGCACCTCATATAATGCACCTTACAGCTTTTATTCTCTTGGCCCAGACTTCACAGCAAGCATAGGATGGATTTGGAAAGTAAATCGAAACTTAATTTTGGACGTTTCATATGATAAAAACAGATTCAAATCCATAATGGCTATAACACACATTCAGCGCTCTAAGCACACAGATGCAGCTAGTAGTCTGTCTCATGGAAACCAGGCATCTGTGTGTTTCTTTGGAGGGGCAATTTAGTAGCTGTGAAAGTACACATCTCAGCTCTTCTTTGTGGCTGTGTTCAACAGCGGCCCTCTGATCCAGTCCTCCAATCCAAATTCATTCCATTATATAATGATTGCTCATTATTTTTCTACAGAATGAATTGGTGACCACTGTCCCTACTACAATGGACTAATAGGGAAAGAGAGCCCCAAGAGTCTGCTTTGGTCATTCATTCAGTATAGGACTGCCATTTCTGGAAATCCAATTGTATGGGCCAGACCTCTAGGCCAGATATGGGACGTTCAAATAGCAAACAAAGGCAGACATTTGCTAACATTCTGATTTTTTTTTTGCTTGTTATAACACACACAAGTGGAAGATGTAGTTCTCAGCAAACAAACATGAGAGTTCAAAGGTACAGCACGCACATCCAAAACGATGAGTACTGGGTGCTGGACAGGAAAGCACATGCATGTAAAAGAACGTTGAGTCTGCACACCAGAATCTGCTCCTTAGCGTTTTTTAATGGTAGGCTATATCTCCACGTGTAACGTTTCGGGCCCCTAGCCCTTCATCAGACATGACATGCTGATGGTGGTGATATAGCCTACCATTAAAAAAGGAGAAGATTCTGGTGTGCGGACTCAGCAAACAAACACCCTACTGAACACTTGCTGAACTAAGGCTTAACGTTTATGTCTTCCACATTTTTCCGTCTGTTTATTGAATTTGAACGCACCTCTGGCACTGTACAGTATGGTGTCATGATCTCATTGCCTCCTCCCTCTATCGCTGACTCAGATGTTGATATTAGTTTTGTGTTTGTTTGTTTGTTTGTTTATTTGATTGTTTGATTTTCTTCTTCCCTCCCCCAGATCCAGAGCTGGATGTTTGAGATGAACAGGACCCACTCACACCTGCTGGACATGTTTTCAGTGGGCAGATCCTATGAGGGTCGGCCGCTCTATGTGCTTCAGGTAGGAGGTGAGGGTAGATGCATGCTGGGATTTGTAGTTCATTAAGTAGAGCCAGTTCAGTGTGTCCAGATAGATCAGATGTTTGAGATGCAAGTTCAGAAACCACCCCACTCCACCCCCCAATCAAATACTTATCCCTATATCAGAGTTCTAGAAAGAAGAAAATGTAACCCCCAAGACACTGTCAATCATAAGAAAAAAAATCAGCAATAGAATCTGGACATGGACCTTGTGCATGTCTGAAATAGGCCAATCTGATGACAAGCAACCTTACAGATGACCTCTGTTTCTGACCCGCATTCTGTGTCTCGTCAGTTGGGAAAGAGAGGGCGGCCGTACAGGAAGGCGGTGTGGATTGATTGTGGGGTCCACGCTCGGGAGTGGATCGGACCAGCGTTCTGCCAGTGGTTTGTCAGAGAGGTGAGTGTGTCCTCTCTGTGCCCCCAGTGTCAGCTTGACCCCTCCACCCCGTCCAGACAAGCACTGCTGCCCTCACAGTCAGCGTGACCCCTCTACCCCATACAGACAAGAACTACTGTCAGACCGAATGTGTGTATAAGTGTGCGTGTGTGCTTGTCTGTGTGTGTGTGTGTGTATGTGTGTTTGTGTGGTGCGCGTTAGTGTGTGTGTGTGTGTGTGTGTGTGTGCACGTGTGCTTGCTTGCAAGGGCAGTCACTATGGCTCTCCCCCAGAGGCAAGCCACCCGTGGAACCTGAAGTGGAAAGCAACACAAGACAAATATCACATGCGATTCCATCAGGCCCAATCCACCTGAAATGTCAAAACGTATTAAACTGCACACCCATAACATCTCGAGCTTGTCTGGGTAAGGCAGTGTAGCTTGCCTGCTGATGCGGGAGCTTCATGTTAGTGCTAGTGTACACAGTACCAGCAGTGCTGAAACGGTACAGGAAGGAATACACGTCTCTTCGGTTTCAGTACCTCCAATGTACCACAGTGGGGCAGAGCGCAGACACTTTTCAGTGGAGAGATTAACCTTGACTTGATCCTGATTACATGTCTAGCCTCACCCCCGGCAGCCAGATCGCTCCCAACCAATCCCCTTCTCCTGCATTGCATAACTCAGGGCTTAATTCATCTTCTGCAGATATGAATGTGGAGTGTGTGTGACACTTGCTCTGAAGTAAGAGAGACACACACACACACACACACACAAACTCACCCTTGCAGGTGTGGGGGAACTTCTAATGCCCTGGAGCGACTGGTAACAAGCTGCTAAGTGGGGACTCGTGGGGCTTCCGAGCGCTCTTGTTTATGATGAATGCGCTGGAGCATGGAGACTCACACAGAAAACCATATACTAGCAGCGGTCCATTTGTGCTGTGTCATCCTGAACCATTTAGTGCCTGAATGAACAGCCTGCCTTTGACAGATCATTGTGCTGAATCATGGAACGCTGAAAGTGGTTATGACCACCAACAATGAACAAAAGTATTTCTTAGAGATTGTCATTTGTTATAGTTCCTTAACAAATGGGTATCCTTGAAAGACAATTATACTAAGTTGTAGCATATTATACATGATCGTGCACATCAATAATGTATCTATAACAAATAATTTGGTATAGATTGTTTGGTTTGATATTCATCCGTTTGTAGCATCTTTGTATTTCACTGTGTGTTTCTGTTGTGTTTTCTTCAGTCTCCTTTGGTCAGTTCTGACTCCATGTACTATTACTATTTTTACCAGGCGCTGAACTCATATCAGCATGACTCCGGCATGAGACGTCTGATGAATCAGCTTGCCTTCTACATCATGCCCGTGCTCAATGTAGATGGTTACCACTACAGCTGGACAACCGTGAGTGACCACAGCTTGTTAGGTTTCCTCAGTGTACTAAGAACAGTGGCTATAGCTCAAGCAAATCATGGCTGCATATACTGTTCTTAAATGATCCTCTTATAGCATGTGGTGAATAAGGATGATAAAGTATAACAAAACCGTGAAATACTCCTTGGAGGCTACCTTGCACTTTGGCTCACATAGAGTATTGTATAGATGTCGTGTAGGTTATTGTCTGTAAGGCCTTGTCCAACTTTATCTAACAGTATGTGTATAATTCAAGGATTTAGATCTTGATTATGTTTGTCAGATGCCATGTTGTACAGTGAATGGGGATGGAGCTGATGGATCTGTTGAGAATGTAATGAGTGAAGTGTCTAGGCTCATGTATGATGTACATTTATTGTATATAAATGTATATAAATGTAAGTGATGACTTTATTTAATTTACAGGATCGATTCTGGAGGAAAACACGCTCCAAAAATCACAAGTATCATTGCCGTGGCGTGGATGCCAACCGGAACTGGAAAGTGAAGTGGTGTGGTAGGCTCAGTAGTTTCAGATTGTGACATTTGCCTCAGATTCTCCTCCTGCCTGTCCTATCTGTCTCATAACAAATGGTTTGTTTATCTGGGAACACCCGTATCAATTCTGACTCATCATCTTGCACATTGTTTGGTGTGTCTGTGTGTGTGTGTGTGTGTGACAAGCATCACAGAGGAGTAAAACAAATGCATAAATAAAATGAAATATTCAGCGCCTTCCATGAACTCAGGGCTGTTTCCCATCTCCATTTTGCCCTTTAAAAATCAAATCAGCTCACAAAGCTCTGTGTCTGTGACTCACAAGTTCCCGTTTCCTCTACCGTTGCTCTCAGATGCATCTACTGGTGCTCTCTGTGTGTGTGTGTGTGTGTATGTGTGGGTGTGTGCGCGTGCGCACAGTCCATACTGTAATTAGCGTAAGATGCAGATTAAACGTTTGTGCGATGATGATTCCTCCTTTTGATGTGATATTTGGTGGAGGGGTGAAGGTGGTGGTGGTGGTGGTGGTGCAGGGGGATGGGGGGGGGCAAGGTCTTTGCTGCTCTGCTGTCTGCTAAGTCATCATGCAAAAAGGAAGCCAGCTTTGCTTGTGGTAATTGGTATCCAAAAACGAAGAGCAAATTAATATTTATGGGGGATATGGAAAGGAGGCGTATGACATTGCTTATATCCTTGGATTGTTTTCTAGTTTTGAAACTCTTATCCACACACCTTATTGTCATATTCATGGCTTCCCAACTCCCTCTTGGCTGTTCCCAAAGGATCATGGGAATCTTCAAGCAATTAATAAATTGTCCTTGTCACAGATTAAGGAATATAAGTCCAGGAATGTCTGCTATGCACCACTGCCAGGCACATTGTCTCTTAAAAAGAGGACAAGAATTCAATGCAAACATAATTGATGAAGTTTCCATATTCATCCTTGACATAATTTACATTGTCCTGTAGTTAGGTTAGGTTTTATATGCTCATAATTAGTATGGGATATTCTCTATCTCAATTGGACTTCATTTCCCTCTAGATTCTCAAGTATGAATAACTGAAAACTGTTTCTAATTTCAGCCTTTTTAGTGTGGATAGAGCATAATGTTAATCACAAGCTAATATGCATTGTGCTGTTTATTACAACATCGCATCAGATCATCATACTGTTTTGTTTTCGAGAGACGTATATGAAGGCTACATACAGAAATCTGTCGGCCTGTAGTTTATGGCCAGTTTCACAAAGATGGACTTTGACTATGGCTTAAATATAGTAGATAGACTTTGGATAGACATTTAAATGAATTCTGAAATTTTGGTTGCCCAAGTAACCACATCCAACCACTACGCTCAATTGACCTTAATCCTTTTAAAAAAAAAGATAAACAAGCATAGGCAACAAATGTCCCACTGACATTTAATGTGGAATCTCTGTGACTGCCGCATTCCATAACTTCCAGGTTGTAGAGTAGGGTGCTACGAATGAATATATACTTTGCTGTGTGTGATCTAGAACCTGAACTTGTGTTGACTCTTTAATCAAGAACCCATGTCAGAGAGGGTTGAAGGGGAGGGATATTTGCCCATGCACTCTCTGTGATCTAGAACACGAGCATATGTGAATACTTGGAATCTAGAACCTAGATTAATGCCTTCTCTGCAATCTAGCACAAGAACATCTGGACAACATGTTGGCTACTTTCTAGATCTCAATACTGATACCTTGGGCCTAAATTTGAATGATGGACAAGGTGCAAAGTCTTATGTCTAACTAAAGCTAATTGAATAACTAGGCAAAATCAATTCTCTAAATATTGATGAGTCAGCTCAATACTCCCATATGCCACAAAATAGCAATAGTTCCTGCGCGAGAACTTTGCTTGTTGAAAGACTTTGCACTTTGCCCGCGATTTTAACCACCGCCCTTTGTGTTCTCCATAACATAGAACCTGACCTCATGTGCTTGTGTCCCATCAGAGGAAGGAGCCTCCTCCCACCCCTGTGATGAGACGTACTGTGGGCCGAGCCCAGAGTCAGAGCCGGAGGTAAAGGCCGTGGCCAAGTTCCTGCGCAAGCACAGGAAGCAAGTCAAAGCCTACATCTCCATCCATGCCTACGCCCAGATGCTGCTTTACCCCTACTCCTACAAATACACCATGATCCCCAACTTCAACTGTGTGGTGCGTCCCCCGCTGTCTCGTGTGGCTGTGAATGTATTTGTTGTTGCAATTAGGAGATGCTTTCAGTCAACAGGTCAATACTTCTGCTCCCTTGCCCTGCTATGATCCTGGTGTTGCTGCAGGATAGTGTTTTTATTTAGTGCTGTTGCTAATGGAGTGAGAGGAGACTACAAGGCATCAGGCTTCACATATTGTCAGGGAGCACAAAGAGAGGGGGAAGCTTAATTAAAGCTTAAGTCTGTTATTCTAATCCAATAGAGTTTTGGTCATTTAGCAAACTGTTCTTCACAGTCCTCTGACTATTTTTCTGGTGTGTACACTCCAAACATCTCTGTTGTTTTCACACAGCCCTAGCTCTTGCAGGGCACAGACTAATATTGTCTCCAAGGGTCCATAGCAGTGTTTTCTACAGGGTTCAGAGCTCTTAGCTACTCTTCTTATAGAAGTTCAACATAACAGAAGAGGACAGAACAGTCTTTTTATCACTCCTCTCACCCAAAGACTTAACATATTCAGGGCTATTAATAGAACTTCCTTAAAGGAGAACTATGTTGGGTTTTTTTTTTTACTTAACAGCTTCAGAGTCATTGGAATGGTAATATGACTTTTTCCGGGTTGATATGGTGGCCATCTCACTTCCCCCTAGCGTCTGTGAGTGGAAAAGCCAGCCTTGCAACTTTGGTCCGGTGAGCTGCCGGCCTCAGTCAGAAAGTCTTGCGGTCTCGCAATGTAACAAATTGCTTCACACCACTATACACATACACGCCAGGCACTGGCTAGAACAAGGTAGCGATGGAGTTTCTCAGACATTTGTCATGGCAGAGCCGGTGAAAAGAAGCAGAAAGCGAGCAAATTGTTGTTGGTGGAACAGAGAAAGAGGAAACGGCAGACTGACCGAGCAAAGAGTGTCGTAAAGTATAAACTCTGAAGTTGTAGGGGGAGCTCTGTAGAGAAAACTGAGAGCAAAAAGCGAGAAAACAGCAAAGAAATTGCCAAAACTGCATATAGGGTCCCTTTATAGGTGCAGTCAGCAATTGCACAGGATGTCACACTTATTTATGTTTATATTTAAATGTATTAGCAAACGCTTTTGTCCAAAACAAAGTACATTATATGGGCTGCCTACAGAGACCATTTTTGTTTTACAGTGGACTCACAGAATGGGCAGCTAGTGGATTGTGAGATGTTTGCTGAATGTGAAAAATGTTATGGGCTTGAAATTGTGTACAATCGCTGACTGCACCTTTTAATCTTTAATTCATTGAGAGAATATAGTAGCATGGATTTAAATGGAATTGAGTCATGTTTGAGTGTCCTTCGAGTTCTGTTCCCCGAATTCATGTACAATTAGGGAGGGAGGGGGAGGAAGTAGCAAGCTAGCTCTCTGTTTTGTTTGAATGTCAACAGAAGTGACGTTACCCAGTATCGCTTAGAGCACCTTTAACTGTATTCAATCATTGAAAATAAGACAAGCACTAAACCAGACAAACTAAACTGTCATTATAAATATCACTCTTGACAGAATGGATAACTTTAGAAACAATTTAAATGATAAATGGCACATCATGCTTATTATGTTCCTTTATGTTCTTTTTAATTAGGAATCTGCCGCTCATAACGCAGTAACGGCGTTGTATTCTGCCTATGGAGTTCGATACCGATACGGACCTGCCTCAACTACTTTGTGTAAGTCTCTGGCATGTGTGTAGAGGTTGGTGCGTTAAACACTTCTATCTGAGGTTTTTCACAGCTTTGGACTTTTCTCAACAAAAGTGGTGAGTCATTGCCACATTTCAATTTGTCACAACCAGAGAATAGAACCAGACCACTGAAAAGGAAGTCATGAACTTTGCTAGGAATTCGCATGCTGTTTTGTGCTGAGCTACAATTTATGCTCATTTATAGTTGAGTAGTAACCATCGAATAGTGTTGGAACACCAAAAACAAGGAAGTTATATAAAGCTTGGGATTATATAAGTCATGATTTATATATTTTTTTCTACCACACTAAAACTGATGAGCATCCATGATGTTATACATACCACATCAGCATACTCAAGGCTTATTTTTAAACCAGCACCCATCTAGATAGATAGATAGATAGATAGATATGTCAAACCATATAATAGTATATAATAGTAGCCAGATTTTGAGATATTTTACGTTTATCCACACAGATGTGAGTTCTGGGAGCTCCATGGACTGGGCCTACAAGAACGGGATCCAATATGCCTTTGCGTTCGAGCTGCGCGACACAGGCTACTTTGGCTTCCTCCTGCCCGAGGCACAGATCAACCCCACGTGCACTGAGACCATGAGGGCCGTGAAGGCCATCGCCTCGGGGCTACTGAAGAAGTGTGCTGTCTGAGGACCAGATTTACAGTGAATTACAGACTATGACCCTCTCAAAGGTGACAAAAGTAACTGATGTGTGTTTGTGTAGGAGGTGGTATTTACACTTTTTAACTGTCTTGTACTGTCTAGGTTTTTCTTACACCACCCCCCTCCCCTTACCTTCACACTGTAACCTGGGGGTAGCCCTCCTCACAGCCTGCCTCTTCTTCACACGCCTGGGCCCCTTTGCTCTCAGCCACCTAAGGATAGTCAAACTGTGAATGCGATTGGTATGGTGCTCAACTGGTGGTCATTGGCTGATAGATATTCAATGCTAAAAGATGCCTAACCAGTACAAGATTGGCAGTACACCCATCCTGTGCTCATTACCATGGCAACGGGGGAGTGGTAGCCAAAGGGTCTTTTTAGTGTAATTACCCACAGGTCATCTTTAACAGCAACTTTCATGTACTGCCAATCTAGCGATCTCAACCTCAGGCTTTTTTTTTTCGGTGTCCACATAAAGTGACTAGAGGAACTGTTCTACCTTACATAATCAGTTGGGTTGTTTATTTTCATTTATATGCAAATTCAGAGATTCAGAGAACCCTTTTTGTAGGCTACTTAAAGTAAAAGGTTAAAAGGGGTTTAACCTTTTTTGATAATCTATAATATGCCAAATAACGCTTGTTAGTATAGGGTGATCACAAGCACTTGAGGTCACAACTTACTGACAATGATGGTGTCAGCACATTGAGATTATTCTGGTTTACAGAGCACTTTTATCTCTTTGGATTGTCTTGAATGTTTTAAATGCTGCAAACAACAACATAAAGCTAAGCAATTTGTGGTGTGTAAATAATATACTTACCTATATTTTTGTAAAACACCAAGGAAATTTTTCAGGGACAGCTGAATGTTTCTCACATAGTCTAGAAACTACATTAGTATTGTACACAATTACATGCACATTCACTGTGTTTCTTTGACAATTGCCATATCACGCTAGCAATGCCATATTAGCGATCCTAATGATTAGGCCTTAGCCTTAAATACAATCACAGTATATGTTTGAGACCTGTACATTCGTGACAGAAAGTGGGTCTATTTATGCATCCCTTTTGCCAACACTACATGTATTGTTTTGAGTTTATTTGAGCTTGACAGATAACAGATGCTAGGAACAATCAGCAACTGTTGGAACTGCATGAAAAGAAGCCTGGGTGTACCAACTGACTGGGGTAAAAAGCAAGGATTCTAGAAAAGATTTATCTCACATGAAATGTATGCAGTCATTGTAAATGCCACATAAAGACTTTGTTGTAGACAATGTTTTGAAATCGAGAGACACCTGTTTTGTCTGTGAAACAGCAGTGTTTACTTCACTTGAGAAGGCTGCTCTCAGTGAGTACTCACTCATAACAAGAATATGTCAACGTGTCTCCTCAAAACTATTTTGTAATAAATGTATTTTATTCTTTTATACATGTGGCGTTATGAGTTCAGTATTTAGTTAACATTCTTGTGTCTACAACTACACAGTGTCTTTTAACATTATTTTTTTCAACCTGGAGGTTGGTTGTCATCACAATTCATATGAACAATTGGGCCCTTGTGTTTAGAGACAGGGAGAATGCGTTATGAATATGTGATCAAGCACTTTTCTGTACACACTCACACTTCGTTTAATAATGAAATCTTATTTTTTTTAGACTTCTCGGTTGGTTTCAAAGAAATGAAAGATTGGCCTTGAATTTTGGTCCTTTGAATTTTAAAAGATCTGGTTTGAATAATTCAATTTTCACTGGCCCGCCTCACTTCTTATAGTCTGCATCTTCACACAGCTCAACACCTAATCAGTCCTCAGCCAGCTCTTGTTTCTTTCACTTTAATGCATATTTTTCTCCCTTCGCAACAAATGTAAATAACTTTTTTTTTTTCATTCAGACAACACTCTCACTGACCTGTTGCTTGATTATTGATGCAAAATTGATGTCATCTCCAACAGTGCATTTGACAATTTGCATGATTGCTAGATTATTCATGAAAGCACCGATGATGTGTTCAGAGATGATTAAATATATATGTTGTGTTTGAGCCTATTGATTGTAATTAATCTGCTCAATTAATAGAGCTCAAAATAAATAAAGGATCAGGAGTTCAATTTACACTGGACAGCAGTAAGTCACAGCATCGGTCAAATGGATAATTAAATATGAAAATAAACTGCAGAACACATTGAGCCACAAGTCACAGCACTGTTACTGTATCAAAGCACTAGCTTAATGAGTTTTTGTATCCGAATAGCATTTCTAAACAGGCATGATTGATCATTTCTAGAATAGTGTTTTTAGAGAAAAATCTTCTCTGTGTTCAATTCATTATTCATATAAATTTGAACAGTCTAAATGTAAACACCATCAGAAAAAAATAGTGGTGTTGTGCATAATTAGAAAAACGGTAAAGTGATAGTATATGCATGAACTAACTTGATTAAAAATTGCAAGGCGTAGCATTGCAGCAGTCAAGTCTGGTTGACTGGAATTAAATTATTGCCTGCATGCCTCCAACATTTTTGCCACCATTCATCCACTCTTCTACTTGCAAACAGAGAGTCCTATTATTATCTTCACTCATGTCTTGTAAAGGAGTAAAGAAAAAACACTTTACATAAAAATCTAGGTGACCTTTCCAACCACAGTAGAGGTCTATTTCTGCCATACATAAAGAGGTAAACATGTCAAAACCCTGGGAGGCAGGGATCCCTCTTCACAATATCCACTCTGACACACATGGAATAAAGTCAGCATGCAGTCCTGAAAACATGCATTGCATTTTGAAATATTTTAGTTTTTCTTTAAAACCAGCCCATGCCTTGCAGGAGAGTAGCGTTCACCTAACCACTGGCAGAATGAGATGGCTCAATAAATATTGCAAAATCAGTAAACTAAGCCAGGGCGATTACATAATCTGAGTGAGCTACCCAGAGTGTCTGAGGGAGGGGCCGCATTATCAGAACATGCTTCAGAGCTCTGGCTAAATCACAATAAAGCTTGAAGGTTAGGTCTCTACACTCCCTTCAGAACCCCCATGAGTAAGACCAGTCATGGGCTGCAAATACTAAGCCGGATATGTTCTGTGTAGGCCTATCACTGAAGTTACAAGGGTTGTCCAAATGTTAACAGCGTCAGGCTTTCTTTTCCTGTGAACACAATAAAGCCCTACCATGCCAAACATTATGTTTGTACTGAAAACAGTAGCCTATATAATAATATTAATGTATAACAGGCTATGTTCTGTGTTGATACAGACCAAGAAGAAATATAGTAACCAAGGCTATGATATTCTAAGTTTTTTCTAATAGAGGCTAGTCCCCAATATAGATGAAAGCACAAGAGCAGGCAGTATATTATTGTGTTGTTTATTTTAAAGCCACTAGCAAAGATTCCATTTTCATGTTAGGAAAAATAAACAATAGCGAATGAATGTTTCTATCTCTCCCCTCCTCTCTTCCACGCTCGCTCTCTCTCTCTCCTTCCCTCCCTCCCTCTTTCAACCTCTGCTTGACTCACCCTGCCTCACTGCGGCCGTTTTTAACGTGCGTGACGTCGTTTCCTTCCAACATGGCGCAGGCAGGTCGCTGATGGAAAACTGAGGGATTTACCCCACCTTCTGGGTTTATTTATGTTTGTCTATCAAGGCCAGAATCGGTGTAGTTTTTAAAGGAATACATACATTTGAAGAGTATTTCGCCTTTGGGACAGGTCTTCCTCGCCCCATTTGCAGCGCGTCATGTATGAAGGCAAAAAAACGAAAAACATGTTTTTAACCCGAGCTTTGGAAAAGATCTTGGCCGACAAGGAGGTTAAAAAGGCTCACCATTCTCAACTGCGCAAAGCTTGTGAGGTGGCATTGGGTGAGTTTAATTTAATATATCGTTGTAATTTGGGTTAGTCTTAGATTTGCACACGTCATGCATCCACCGCTAATCTTACCGGTAAGGTGTAGGGTGCTACATTGTTGCAACCATTCACTGCTAGCTATGATGTAGCCTGCAAGATTAACAAGCCTTTGCGGAAGTTATTCTTTAATTCGCTAACTGCCACGGCCAGACCAGAATTCCTTATAACTGTCTGTTATGTGGACGTTCGAATCAATCTGTTGGCAAACGAGTAGGCCTATTTGTATGGTGATCATGTGTTAGACGCGAGATATAAGGAAATGTGCAGTCTGTCAGGGCTATCTTCCTTGTCTGTTGAAACCCCTAAAATCAGCTTAGTGTGTGGTAGGCTACACATCTCACCAAATGGACAACAAACTCGCTTTTGCAATACGATTATAAAATATCAAATTGACCAGAAATAATGTTTCTACATCTAAAAACATTATGTTGCAAACCCGTAACACAGTATCATATCTCTAAATTAAGGTGGAGAATAATAGCCTAGGCTACTACACGGTGGTTTATTTTTACTCCTGATGTTTTCTGGCTAATAAGCCAATGCATGTCGAAACTTTAAGCGAATGTTACACTGTTCTGTTATTGTTAAGATTTGATGGGATGTGTCTGTCCGCCCCCCGGTTCCTGCCTAGCATAAACAACAATGACTTGGCTTAATGGTGAAATCTAGCTAGCGAATCTGCTGCCCCACACGACCGGTGGGGAGTGGTGTCTGATATGCCACTGTGGACGTTGCCTTGCAGTTGATGTCTGTTTCAGGAGCGATGGCCTCGCCACGAGCTCCATGAATAACCGAGGGACTGTCACATAAGTTAAGGAAGTGTCAGTCTTGATAAGTGCACGGCCACCAGCCTAGGCTATATCATCCCCAAGCTACGTCTTCCTCCTTGCATTGGGCAACCCCCGCGTCCTGCCAAACTGCAGAGAAACACTGAATCGTTACACTGAAGTCCTGAAATGCGTTGTCTCCCCCAACATTTTTTCAGCAACAGCACCTTGGGTTTTCACTTTATCAGACCCAAGTCATCAGCCAACTGAATTTTACATAGAACCATTACTCCTGCTGATGTTACCCCGTTGTCACGTCTAGATCCGCAGATAAGCCTTTCCTTGAATTTCCCCTGGGGATCAATAACGTATCTATCTATCTATCTATCTATCTATCTATCTATCTATCTATCTAAGCCACATAAGGTAGCCTGTCACATTCTGTGTTGTATCCAGACTCATCAGGACATATCAGGACAGTTTGTCATTCAAAACTGACCTAGTTTGTCGATGTCAACTTGTGTGTATTTGTTAGTGTGCAATATGTATGAGGGATGGGGCAGTGATTATTCACCAGACACAGGCAGCCCTACAGAATTATTCTCACGCTGTATGCATTTAGGGAAATAGCCAAGCTCTAGCCTACTTCTGCAGTCCAAAAAGGGAGTCAGGGAAAGCTAGTTACACACTTTTGGAAGTAAATAATTAACGATACAATGGTGGTCCTCAGACCACGAACACTTGCACAATGTTCAATGTCTGATGCATGCTACCTTCTGCCAAAAGAGGAAGCTCATAGAGATTTCATAAATGCAGAGGAAGACCGAGAGAAGGTTCCTGTGTGCTGCAGGGTTGTAGTAGACCTATAGGCCAGTTGACAGTGCATACATTCCAGTCAGTGACAGTAAAATTCTAGGCCGGAGTTATAGAGCTCTCAAGTGGTCTTTGTGGGTTTTTAAGAAAATTGTTAAAGATCCACTACCACATTTCAGTGGAATTTGCTGTCAAAAGGTTCATCAAAACTAACACAATGTGGCAACTTGCAATCGATGTGAAAATGTGATCTGTTTTTTTCAGATCACAATGCATATTGTCCTCTGATTGACAACCACATTCAAAGGACATAAACAGCATTTCTATAGTTTTTCCCAAGCTATTTTCAGATGCTGGTTCCGCAGGGGGAAAAACACAAAGTAAATGTAATATCTCTACCTGCTGAGTCTGAACCTCTCCCTGGGTGAGACTTTATTAGCTGGTTGCTGCTGGTATGAATGAAAGGGCTAGCGAGATGAGAGGACGAGATACCTGCATTATCATATCCTTCAGCAGTCCACAAGCTGATGTCCTTTCGCAAGGACTTCGTGGTTTGCTAATGAGTAAATGTTATTCAGAGAAGCGAATGTTTTAAAAATACATACTGTATTTGCAATGGAATGGCTGTTCCAGATGTGGACCGGTGTGCTCTGGGCTGTGTGTGTTCTCAAGATACTAATGGCAGTAATTCATTAGAGTAGGCTATCAAAATGAGACACAATTTGCATTTCATAAACGTGTGCATTAATCAGTGTAGAGGGAGAATGTTGACCGAAATTGCTGATGAACTTTTTGGCTGGTTGTGTTGTGGTCTAATTTCCTCCAAACACAGAGAGACCCACTGTGTGCGTCCAGTTGCATTACTTTGTTATCCCCGTCATTTGTATCAGGGCAGACTTTGAAACCTCATCATCCATTTCCTGCTATTACCTTTCCCTCAGTAACTGTAACGCTAGGTCCACTTTGTCTGTGTGAACATTGTGAGTGCATGTGGCCACAGGGAAAAGAGCTGTTGGCATTTGTAGACTGAAAAGGTTGTAGCTTCGAGCTCCTCATATCCAGCAAGCCGAGGGCTCCTGTGAAGCCCTGTGTGTGTGTGTGTGTGTGTGTGTGTGTGTGTGTGATGGCAAACATGCAGCCTCTGCCGCAGAAGAACTCAGACAGCCCTGCTAGATTTCGGTATTCTTCATCTCCTCATAACAGCCGCTAACCCTGAAATGGTCCTGTCGCAAGATCTGGCCTAATCGTGGCCCTGTTCCGGCACACCTTGCCTGGGCTGGGTCGGCTCCAGTCAGCTGTTATTAGGGACATTTCTCTCATTCCTCAGTACTGTGCTTGCTGGGCTCACAGCTGTGTGTCAGAGTATTTTGTGAGCCGCTTGCCATTTCTGAGTTGGGCTGCTGCAACCGTTCTTTGGAATTTAAGGACTTTCTGATGTCTCCCAAGGAGTGGAGTGTTGCTGTGGTACTCTGAGATAAGAGAGCTGGAGCAGGGCTTGAATCCCCACAGAACTCAATTCAACCTTTTTCTCTGGTAATTGTAAGAACAGCCCATTGTTGTGCATTTAACAGTAGAGTTCTTTTCATGTGACCATAGCAGCAGTAGCTAAACTTACAAATCCCTTGACAACTGAAATACAATACCAAACACACTTGTGTGCGTGCTTAGACATTTGACAGGAAATTCTGGGTTATTTGCAGGTGGATTTATTTCTAATATGTTAACTTTTCTTTACTCTTTTTTCCTTTAATGCTGTTCATGTTGAACATGCTCAGTAAATTTTCTGCTGCTGTTTTAAGATTTGCGCAAATTCCGGCCACTACTATCATTTGATTTTTTTGGCCTGGGTAACCTCACTGTACTTGGCTCATTGTACTGAGCAGACAGTAAAACTGTTTTTTTTGTATATTCTGTCTTTCAGGAGGTAGAAGTATATGAAATCTCAAGCCCCATATTAATCTTTTCATATCTTACAGATTAAATAATAACCCCCTATTTTTTTAAAAGCTGCTTGATTAAGGAGTCCTATGTTGTGACCCATCATGATACTTTGGAATTCCTGAAACCAGTTAGGGCTGCAACAGTTGAGACTATTCAATTAATCTCCAACTATATTGGTAATTGTCAAACAGTCTGTTATCGGTATGTAATTATGTCATTTTTTTAGGAAACAACTTCAGAATTATCTGATTTGATCTCTCAACCTTTTTAACTCTCTAAAATTAGTGTGTGGAGTGTGGACTAAACAAGGCATTTAAGGGCATCTTCTTGGGCTTTGGAAAACACTCTACTTGACTACTTGATTAATCAAGAACATAATCAACCGATTAATATACTATAGGTTGCCAGGGCTGCCTTGAAAAATTTACCACATATATGTATGTATACCGTTTATTATATGGATGTTTTGACAAATTACTGACTGAGAAAAAATGCTTGAGCCATCCTGGTCATAATTGATGAAAACCACACAGAGACCATTGTAGAGGACATTTTACAGCATTTAAATGATTTTGTTCCTCTGCCGATCAGGTACATAGCTGAATCGAACAAGCTATTGATGTGTAATCCTTTTCTGCAATCAGTGACCAATTTACTTTAAAGCCTTGGTAAATTGTTGTTCAGCTCTGATATGGCAAATATCTCCAAATGGTCCACGCCACACATGGAAGGTAGGGGTGTTGCCTAATTTGATTGCTTGTCAAACTTCAATATCAACAACCTCTCGGCAAAATCACAGACTGTACCTTTAAATGAATATGGAAAAAACACAACACAGACAAAGACACAGACCTTAGAACTCATTTGCTTCGGCTAAGGGTAAACCACATTCAAACTAGTCATCAGTATCTATTATTCAGCAGTCACCTGATAGCCGCCTGCCTTCTCCATTACCTTGGCCAGCCCAGAACTACAAGCTTCCTCTAAATAGCATGTTTTCCATGACCACAGGTTCGTTAGCTTGTCACCACAGCTGCCAGATGTCCTTATTTCACGTCAGAGGGAACCCTGTTCAGAGTTTGATGAATGTTCTGTTGGATACAGTCAGTCGTGTCGTGATTCTTAAGGCACGTTGGGGATTTTCTGATGGAGCCGGGCAGAAATGGGATTGGCAGTATAGTTCCAGTGCAGACCAGTGGGCTGTTTTTATTTCCTTTGCCGTTAGTCAGGAAATGGTGCTGTCTGTAATAGACTTGGGCGTTTTAGGGTGGTTCAGAGTCAGACCCTTCACTCAAAAACACTAGACTGTTGGGTAGTTTCCGTGCTCTCATAGGCTTACACACCATGACCATGCAATGTATCAGTCAACTTCAGAGGACTTCATACTTGCGAGAGAGGGGTCAGTCACACAGGCACATTCACATTTGCAGTCACATTTACACAAGCACTCACTACACGTAAAGAGAGTTATCGAAAGAACCGAAAATGAAATGAAATGAAGGTGCAGGGAGAAGTGGACGGCATCTGGCAAGGAGCCTAGATCCACCATTGGGGCAGAGTTGCTTTGTGGTCACACAGTGAACATGGCAAATTAATTTCTTTCACCAGCTACCGCCACGTTTCTATGGCTCCAGGGGCCACACACACACACACACACACACACACACACACACACACACACACACACACACACACACACACAGGTGTGGCAGCGCAGCTGAAGATTACTTCAAGAGACCGGTGTCTAATAGCTGCCTTTAGCTGAATTGCTATCCGAGTAGGCTGCCACCGCAGTTAAAAGACAGCAGGTCCCAGAACAGCCTTCTGGGCTCAGATGAGGCAGCTTAATTAGGTTAGAAAATCTGCGCACAAAAATAAACGAGTAAATGCAGCCATTATGAACGAGTAAGTACTGAAAATGAGCGTACATCTTCAGTGAAGTCAAAGTGGTTGAGTTTGATAGCATGACCGTGACCCTAACGGAGTTGTGCACCCTCACGGCAGGTACTCGGTGGCAGTCCCGGCGTTTAATAATCCATGATAGCTTTGTGCCAGTGTTCCGTTCAAACTAAGACCAGTGGGGGAATTAATTATGACTCGTGCTGCCACATAGCAGGGGTGAGAGAGAGATCACACACAGGCCTTTTCTCCGCACCTGCTACTAGACTAACTACCAGGGCTTCCTGCTAATTTAGCCCTCATGGAAGAGGAGAGAACTGACACCTGTAGCAGATATGTAGCACTGCAGGCTTCAGCCAAAACACAGATGTGAAGGAAAATGAGGAGGAGGAGGAGGAGGATTATTATTGACTGGCTGTTTACACTATTATTTGCCTTTCAGACTGAAATCTCTCAGTGGATATATGTATAGAATGCAGAACCAGCTTCAGAACCATGCACAGAATAAATTGTAGAACCATACAATTTAAACGTAGAGACAGAAAACATTCACTTGTATGTATGTAGCCTATGAGTGTGTGTACATGGAGTATGTATTGTCATAGCCACGGGCACCAATTTGTTTGTGTAGGTGTGATGACTGTGAATTTGGCACTACAAACTGGCACAAACGTCTTCATGTTGTTAAGACTGGAGATAAATACTGGAAGACATATTCCTTGTGGAAATGAAGCACACGTGTGTAGGCTGACAGTTGCTCATATCCACTGTTGTAGCCTCCTGGACTCTCATGTATTCCATGCCTGGGCTGTGGGCACTCTGCTGGCCGCCCCCTTCAGCTGTCTTGATTAAATTGGGCTCCGGCTTCTGTAGCCACAGCATTCCTCAGGATGAAGCAGTCAATGGCAGAGCCTCGGGCTGCTCCTGACTTGCTTAGCTATTCATCTTAACCACTGATACAAAGCCCCTCCAGGCCGGACAAATTGATAATGAGCTGGAGAGTAATGTGACTGCTGAATACTCTGCTGTGCTGTTGTGAGCAGACGACTTTTTTGTTTCTCAGTGGGCTGATCGTAGGTTAGCATTATTCCGGCGCAGTGCCTTAAACAGTAACCAGCCTTCCAGCAAACTGGGCACAGCCGTGTCTTAAATCAGTTGTCACGGCGATGCTCTGATTAGTGGGGGTGTAAACAGAACCCTGCGGCCCACCCGTGACGTCGTCCCGGCAACCCTCAGCAACACTTCCTTCTCTGCCTCCAAATGTAATTACGCCTGGGCAACCTTTGCTTTCACCTCGTACAATGGAAATGTCAGGAGACTGTCCCCCCACCCTGCCCTGCTGCCCCTTCTCATCACCACCACCACCACCATCACCATCGTCTCCTCTCTCCACCCCCGACTTCACCATGGAAGCAGCAATGGTTGCAATAGCAGCTGCTGTGTGTGTGTGTGTGTGTGTTTGTGTGTTTTCAGACGGAGCAAATCGGTTAAGTTGTCTTCGGCAGACTAAGGTCGATGGTTAACAACATTTCACACGGCGGAGTCCAGTTAGACCATGTTTCTTTTTCTCTATGACTTAAAGCAACACCAAAGAGCTTTCCTCTGTCGCACGCACGCTATTTGTTTATCAGCACTGGCTTTTCAAGTAACGATGTCCACAGACAAGGTAGAATATGTTGCATGAAAGTGCGATGTATTGCAACATCAGATGCAAGTCAAATTTATAGTTTCTTATGTCTCATGCCATCGAACTACAGATCTGCTACCCGATCTGGCAAACTTGCATAGTGCGGTTATAGCTGATAGAGGGCCGCGAAGCGAATGCAGAAGTGCAGTTCACCCTGTTAGGAGTTGATGAACCACTGAAATGATTTTGGAAACATTATTTTAAGGTACAAAAAACTCTTTGGTGTTGCTTTAAGTACTGGCTATTGTAAGGACTGCTGTTGAATTATCTGGTCAACTAGCCTGCCTCCTGTATTATGGCCTGATGAACACTGATGTGCTATTTTAGCTAATTCTGGAGAGAGGTAATAAGAAATCTAATCAGGCTTAGTATCTTTAGGTGCATAAGTGAGACTAAAAGTCTACCTCCTTTGAGACGTGCTTCAGGTTCATTTGTATTTGTCTTGTACTGAGATTCATAGTTGGTGATCATCTGGTTCCTCTGGCAGATGGCATCAACACAATTGTAAGTTTAGATGGGATGCTGCCTTGCAGAGAGTGGCTATCCATTTCTCTTCTCACGCCTACACAGTATTGATCGACCGCGTTCTCAGATATCCTTCAGGTGTTCTGTGCTGTGTTGTATTTCGTTGCTTTGTTTGTTTATGGTTCGACTTTCAGCGCATGAGACAGGGTTGTGTAAGGTTTCTCTATTCTCTCACTTGGGAGATGCTTGAGCTTTGGGTGGGTAATCGTTCCTTACTGTTATTTCAAAAGTGTGTGTCAAGTCCGTGTTTTGTTGTGTTTCTAACTGATTTACTGGCACTTAAGGACCAAGCTCCCTTCTCCTTGCTTGTTTCCTGTTCTTAGCATGCGTGACTCTTTTCGTTGCGAGTAAATTGCTCAAGTTCACCACACACATTAATTTTCAGCAGCCCCAGCGCGGTGAGCATGCCAATTTTAGCTGGAGGAGCGAGTGGAAAGAAATCAGCGGCCTTGCGAGGCGAATCGAGCTCCGTCGGACTGCGGGCACCGCATTCAAATCCGCCGTGTCTTTTGAAATGGTAATATCTCAGCACGGTGCGACGGGCGAGATGCTTCGATGTGCTCCAGTCAGGTGAAAGGGGATTGAGGGCGGACCGAACCTGACCCGACCTGGACGCTCGCTCGTGCACCAGGGGTGCGGAGAGACAGAAGAAGCCATGGGCGATGGATGGAGCAGGGCTTTGGAGGAGGCCCAAGGGCTGGGATAGGGATTAGGGAGTCTTCCAGGAGAGAGGGATAGATGGAAAGGCAGGGAATGAGGGAGGGAGGGAGAGAGGAGGAGTGGGGAAGAGAGAAGGGGGAGAGAGAGAGGGGGAAGAGATGTATAGAGAGAAGAGAGAACGTGAGAGAGGGAGATAAAAGGGGAGAGAGGGAGTGGGAGAGAGAGAGAGAGGCAGGGAGGAGGGCTTGGAGTCTTGGCTCATGAAAGAGGTTCTCCGTAGGCACTCTGCGCCTTGGCCAGCAGCCTCACTGCAGAATGACTCCACACACACACACACACACACACACACACAAAAGTACAAATTTATACATCTCCAGGAGTTTCCCTATGTTACTCATAGATGGAGAGCCCCCAGCTGACTAGTCACACACACACACACACACACACACAGGTAGATACATCAGTGTGTTTGCCCATATCCCTCATAAATGGAGAGCCCCTCACTCACCTGTCTCCTGACTCTCTCATATATACATATACATATGCACACATAGAAAGCCAAAGGTAGGGCAGACAGGAGACAAGAGATGCTTTGTTGTTTCAGAGAGCGTGTATGTTCATACACACACACACACACACACACACACACACACATACACATACACACATACACACACACAGAAAGATGGGCTTGCTAGATCTCAGTTGCTTTGCATGTCAGGCATTCTCCCCATAGTTTCTCAGTCCTAGTCATGTGATCTGCTGCCCAAGTCCTGTGGGGGCTCCTCTTCTCTTCTCTTCTCTTCTCTTCTCTTCTCTTTTCTCTCCTCTCCTTTTTTCTTGTTTTTTTCTCCTATTTTCTTCTCTTCTCTTCCCTCTCCTTTTCTTCTCTTCTCTTCTCTTCTCTTCTCTTCTTCTCATCTCCCTTCTTTCCTCTCCTCTCCTGTTCTCTTCTCATCTCATTTCTTTTTTATCTTCTCTCAACTCACCTTCCCTCCATTCACTTGTCAGGCACCAGTATCTTTCTGTTTAATTGGTGAAATACTGTGTATGTGTGTATTTGTGTAGCCTGTGTGTGTGTGTGTGTGTGTGTGTGTGTGTGTGTGTGTGTGTGTGTGTGTCTGTCTGCCTGCCAGACCGAGTGGATATTGAATTAGTGCTATGAGCTGCAGCAGGCCCGAGTCAGCAGGATTGGCTTATCCAGTTGAAGGCTTCCTGGTGAACTTGTTTCAGCATCTCCACACATTGGCTGCCCCATTCACCTAAACATACAACAGCTGCAACCTCAAGAAAGTGAATGAATTACAGAGGGTTTATCACATTGCTTTCATAGGAAACTATGTGATAAACTAAGTTTGGAAAACAGATTATCACACAGATCTTCAGCATCACTGATGTTATTGTAACTTGGGATGGACAAAGAATAAACGGAAAATCTGTTTGAATCGATCTTTTTTTAATCATTTAATATTGATTCATATACCTTTTTGAATAATTTAACATCAAATTATATACCTTTTCCTGGAAGCATGAATAAAAAGTACATTAATGTAACTGCTTTGGGGTAAGGTTCTTCATTTAAACATTAATATTAAAAAGGCACAATGTTGGAGGATTTATATCTGAGCAGCATTGGAGTTCTAAATCAGATCGGAAATTGTATCGAATTGGGACCTTGTGAATTGGAATTGAATTGATTCAGGAAATCGGTGGTGATCCCCAGCGCTAATTGTGCCTGTGTTAAACTCTGTGGTATACGTGAGTAGTTTGGGGAAGGGTGTTGGTGATGATGAAGCAGGTTAGGGCTGTGTTAAAGTGGACTGTGCAGCTTGAGGTCATTGTTTCAGACACCCCATCCTGGCAAAGATCTCTTTGACACCCCATGCGTGTCAGAGATCTTTGCCAGACATGGTCTCTGGTCATTGGCCATTTCCAGTGAGGTGGGTGTGAGTGTCACCTCAGCGACCTGTCCAAATTGAGAGGAGGAGATAGACAGAGAGAGAGAAAGAGAGAGAGTGAGATGGAGAGAGAGAGACGTTCCCTGTGGAGCGAGGCGAGAGTGACATGTCGTGCCACTCATGGACCATTCACTATCTGTCCCCGGCTGCTGCTGTGGACACACACACACACACACACACACACACACACACTCCTATTCCCATACGGCTGCCACGTCACCGGCGGTGTCAAAACACATCTCTAATTTGCCCAATGGATTGCACATGCTTGTCCATACAGGCAATAACTTGCATACACACACACACACACACACACACACACACACACACACACACACACACACATACACGACTGAGCCCTTTTGGAGAGGACTAATGGCCCAGGCTGAGACCTTGGCTGACTGGCTTTGTGTTGCGTCATGACAACAGCAGCGGCCCCGAAGACGGCTACTCTGAGCGAGTCAGCAGAGGAGTAGGGTTCGTGTGTCGAGCGGAGACCTCAGCGGTGACTACAGTCCTCATAGAAAACATCAGAGTAAAGCGAGGTCAAGGACTGGGCGGCTTAGACCCCCCCCCCCCCCCCCCCCACACACACTGCGTAGCCGCTTCAGTTTGATCGCACTACGACACTATTTATCTAGCAGATTTGCTCAGTGCTGTTGCTGCAGTCTGAGTGCCTCAGTTCACTGACGGTGGCCACATTCCACTAGTTGAGCGCATTCTTCCGTGACACTGCGCTCAGTGCCGAAAGTAAATAATGCCTCAAATGTTTCACTATGGGCTCGTTTTAATTCCATTCACAAGTCTGTCCAGGCAGTAATCCGGTCGGTGGTGGTGCGCGTTTCTGTAAGCTTGTAAAGCAGCCTTCGAAAGGTCGGTGTGTTTGTTCTAAACATGAGCCTATGAGGGTGACGGTCATGGCTACCTCTGCTGCTTTGTTTTGGAGGCCAGCCAGTTGGCCTAGTCTTAGCCAAAGTTGGGTTACATGACGTCGTCTGAAGACATTGCACATTGGCTTCGGCAAGGCTTCTGTTTCAACCACCTGGACAAATACAACGGCTACAGTGCAGGATGGGATTATGGGGGAGCTGTTGGTTAGCATGGCTGTAAAACGCCATACAGTACAATGCCAGTTTATCTCAACCGCTTGTGGTTATTTTTGCCTCTGTGTGTGTTGGTCAGTACCCTGCAGTACCAGTCCCACAGTTCTTGCCTGTTAGTTTGTAATAAAAAAAAAGAAGAAAAAAATAATCAGCAAAACGTTGCTTGCAGTTTGTTTGGACCCAACCATGCAAGCTTTTGGGTATCAGGGTGGGGGGCTAGTTGGTTAGTGTGGTTTCAGCACTGAAACACACACACACACACACACACAAATACAGAGAAAGACACAGACACACACACACACAGATGAGAGTGGAGGAGGGACGGATGGCACCCGTAGTGAATTACACACGCCGTTGCGTATTTGGGTTGATATATTCTCTAAGGGCTCATGGGAAATGCTGGAGCTCTGAGGCACTGGAGAGACTGTTGGAGCCTTAGTGAGATGTAGCGAGACCCACTGAGACTGAGGGAGAGGGAGATGCTGGCTGTCTGTCCTGCCGGCCAGTGCTCACACAACAGCTGCCATTGTTGTCACCGCCCGGTTTCAAAATTATTTGAAATGGGATCTTGGGCGCATAGATCCTAGTCGGTGTTCAATTTGGTTACAGCATGTGTGTGTGTGTGTGTGAGAGAGAGAAAGCCGCCATCTGCATTAGCATTTAATTACTGTTTTTAGTAATCAATTCAATTCTGTGGGGTGTTTGTTTCAGTTGGGCTCAAGCTTTCATTTTTAATAATGTATAATTAGTGTGGCTGTGCACTGCACATTTACAGAGCTGTTTGACAGGGCTGCTGGAATTTGGATGGGAAATGCATCCTTTCCATGAAGGCAATGAAGTTGGGAGCAGTTCCAGGTGTGTGTGTGTGTGTGTGTGTGTGTGTGTGTAATGGGTCTTCTTTTGAGCTGAGCAGTGTGAGTGTTTTCAAGGTCAGACTCCAGAGCATGACTCAGTGCTGAGAATTTCTCTGCAATCTTTAGTACGGTGCAAAGGCAATATAACAAGTTTACAGTAACAAACACAACAAACTTTATTTCACCTAATCAGTTGTAATGGCATTATCAGCACAATCACCGTGCTGCGTTCATGAGCGTGTGTGTGTGTAGAACCCTCTGTGGGGGCTCAGGTGAGTTGAATTAGGGGTGGCCGTCAGCAAGTCTCTGGAATGCTGAACCTAATACAGCATCTCCACGGTAAATGTCGGCTCAATTGTTGCGTTGCCATGGTTTCAGGTCTCCGCTTGGTAACTGATAGTGCTGGAAGAGTGTCATTTCCTGCTCCAGGCAGCGAATGGCATTACTGTTTACTCACACTCTCTCTTCAGAGGACTACACAAGGACCTGATAAGCAATGAAGGTCAATACTTTAAAAGTTCCAAACGATTGAAAGAGAAAATTATATGTTGTTAAAACATTCAAAATGCCTAATAACAAGTGCCTAACGTTCAGAGGCACTTGTATTCTAACAGCCAAAAACAAACCACAGTTGGTGTTTTGTTTGGTGTGAACATTGAGATTTCCCGTCCATAGAGGAAGTGTGGTTGGTTAGTTCCTAATGTAGGCCCTACACACAGTAAACAAAGGCCTCTCCTCAAAACTTGTGTTATGTTTGCTTTACTCTTATCCTAGATGATCAGACTGTTTAAGTTTTCATTTGCTTTGAGCTTTAGCGATCATGTTTCAAAGCTTTTTTTATTTTAATGTTGTTAAGAAACTATACTTTCCTGCCTAGATCAGAGGGCAGAGTCAACAGGCATCTCTTTGTACATCTCTTTTTGCATATTTGTTACAGGACACACATGCAGTTTGCTAGTTAGTTGTCATTTCAGTAGCACTTCCTTTGAAATGCCCCGCTCAAAACCATGTGAAGTAGGCCAGGTCAACCAGTGGCCCTCTTCTAAAGACCACACAACACACATGTGTTTTTTTCAGCAGGCAGTAGGGTTGAGAGGCCTTTCTCTTTTCCTCTTATGATCTCTCTATCCATCTTTCTCACTCTTTCCATCACTCTTGTTCTGTCTCTTTTTCTCATTCTCTCTCTCTCTCTCCCTCCCCCTGCTAGAGATGTGTGGTCCGAAGAGAGAGATGGGGGTGGCCTGTCTGGACCCCCACACTCTTTCTCTCTCTCCTTTCTTCCTCTTTACCTTTTGCTCTCATTTTCTTGCTTTGTATCTTTCTCGCTCTCTCTTTCACTATATCTCTTCCTCCCCCAGCCCTCTCATCGTTGTTCACAGTCCAGAGAGAGAGAGAGAGGAGCTGCTTGGACCATCACCCTATTTATATACCTCCCCTTTCTCTCTCTCTCTCCTCTCTCTCTCACTCTCTCTCTCACTCTGTTTCTCCCCACCCACCTTATTGTTGTAGCCCAGAGAGAGGGGGTGGTATAGAGAGGAGGATAGAAAAGAAACATGAAGCGATGGAGGGTCCGCGCATCCCCTCTCTCTCCCAGGCCTGTGAACAATGACGAGAGGGGTGAAGGAAGAGCGAGTGGGAGAGAGAGGGAGGACGAGATCCTCACTGCTTCTTTGTTCCTCGGAGTGATTGCAGTGTGTGTGTGTGTGTGTGAGCACTTAGTCATCCATGAGCGCCGCAGCACTATGAGAACGGCCCATTACATGCAGACCAACTACAGGAACTTTTGTGTGTTGCTGTGGCTGATTTGTTTACATTGTCTGATTTCCTCACCCAACGGATAGAGAGAGCATTGTGAGCTGCCAGCATAGCGTTTCTTCTCCTTCTTTTCTTCTCTTTCTTTCTTTCGTTATCTCTCACTTCTCCCCTTTGGAATACATTTATTTAAATGGTGAGGAGGATATCATTGTTCCTGTTGTCATCCCACATTTTGACTGACATTGTTTGCTCTGGTGGACAGTCAGTCTCCACCATTCTGGAGCAGGAAGCAGGAGAGGCACTGTGCCTGCATTAGTAAAGCCCAGTTAAGGCTCACCTGGTTCACGCCCATCTCTGATCTCCTGATTTGATGTTTTTCTCCTGTCCATCATCTCCCTCCAAGCCAGCTGGGCATATTGGGCAGCCGTGGCCTACTGGTTAGCGCTTTGGACTTGTAACCGGAGGGTTGCCAGTTCGAACCCCGACCAGTAGGCACGGCTGAAGTGCCCTTGAGCAAGGCACCTAACCCCTCACTGCTCCCCGAGCGCTGCTGTTGTTGCAGGCAGCTCACTGCATCGGGATTATTGTGTGCTTCACCTCACTGTGTGTTCACTGTGTTCATTGAGTGTGTTTCACTAATCTAGGATTGGGATAAATGCAGAGACCAAATTTCCCTCACGGGATCAAAAGAGTATATATACTTATACTTATACTTATACAAACAGAGATTAGAAAAGTTTGGAAAAGTTTCTCATAGGCTGCCCTGCAGAGTGAGGATTAAGTAGGATAGCCACTAATGCATTCTCATTAGTGTCTTTTTAATACTTAATGCTGCTGCTGACACTGTGCTCCAGTGAGGTAGCCCTGGCCGGAGGGAGGCTGTGATGGTGCCTTGCTAATGATCCTCTAGCAGGAGAGATGTGTGAAGGGTTTTGTGGAGTATCTGATTGTGGTGGAATGTGGAAAGCAGTAGTGTAATAAAAAATGTCAGTAGTACAATAAAGAATGTTGTTTTTTTTCTTCTCTTAATAATGATGTATGTGATGACTGAAATGGGCCTGCTTTATTGCTAAGCAGTGTGTGTATGTCTGTGTGTGTCTGTCTCTGAGAGTGTCTGTGAGAGAGTGAGAAGGTGGAGAGAAGGTGTGTGTGAGGGAGAGTGGCTCTGTGTGTGTGTGTGTGTGTGTGTCTGTGTCTGTGTCTGTGTCTGTGTCTGTATCACATCTCTCTGAGGCTTAACAGTCTCTGCAGTGGAAGTTGGCAGGCTGCTTCCCCCTTTGCTCTGAATCACTCTGGTGCAGGGACTGCCATGTGTGTGTGTGTGTGTGTGTGTGTGGGCGGGCATGGATGTGTGTGTGTTTGTGCTGTGTTATCTGCAAGGGCAACACAACTGGCACGGGTGCTGACAGCTTCCCAGACCCCCTCAGCAGACTGGCGCTGATCTGATCCTAATTCTGTTTACACTCGCAGCAATATGGACGCTTCTCAATTCAGTTTCAATTTAATTGTACTTGTATAGCGCCAAAACATTACACATATCTCACAGCGCTTTACAGTTTCTCTGCCATGTCCATCATAGCTGTCTTGCGCTATCCCCACCATGTTCCTTCATAGGTTCACAAAAAAAAAACAGATAAGGGCAGGAATGATCAACTGTGTGAAGTATGACGCAACATCCTCTTCCTCTCAGAGGACCATGTCATCTCTCACTATGCAGTGTCAGTTCAGGCACGCCCCAGTCCCCAGGTTTACACATCCATCTTGAGTAACAGCACATCCTCTAATATATGATACGATACGATACAACTTTATTTGTCAAATAAAGTTGTATCGTATCGTATCAAACTTCAGGAGGCCTGGAAGAGGGCCGCAGGCCAACTGACAGGGAGGGGGAATGTGACGTGATTGGGGTTTTTATAGGGTATCTTTATTGGGGTTTATAAAAAGTGCACTGCTGTTTTGGGTTGGGAGCTGAGACTAGGTGCTCTGTTTGTGTTTATTATGGCAGAATGTGGTTATGCATAATATGTCATATGTCATGTGCCTGTTTCTGAATCTGCCACTCACTTCCCCCCCCCCTCTTCTCTTTCAGAGGAGATCAAGGCAGAGTCGGAGAAGTTAAGGTAAGCCCACTTCCTCAACCAGCAACATGTGTGTTTGCAGTACTTTGTTTTAGTGTAACACTAGACCCTGTCCCTGGATGACTTTCACAGACAAAGAGAGAGAGGGAGAAAGAAAGAGAGAGAGAGAGAGAGAGAAAGAAATGCAGGAGGGAGGGAGGGAGAATGAATGTGAGAGAACATGTGAGTGTATTAGCAGATAAGAGTAAAGAGGAAGTGTGTGTGTGTTTGTCTTTTTTTCACTTGTGAGGTTTTTGTGTTGGTGTGTGCAGAATTGTCTGTGTGTGTGTGTGTGTGTGTGTGTGTGTGTGTGTGTTGCCTCCTCTCGTTCCTAAAAGCTCCTCTTGGTGTTGTTAATGGCTCTCCTCTGGTGGCTCAGTGGCAGGGGGTGGGGTTGTGGGTCGGGGGGTCAGTGCTGCTGGGCAACCATGGCAGAGGAATGAAACACATGGCAGTCCTCTCACTCACTCTCTCTCCACTGCACACACATCACAATGCTCTCTTTCTCTCTCTCCTCTCTCTCTCTTTCTCTCCCTCTTTCTCTCTTTCTCTTTCTCTCTCTCTCTTTCTGTGTATGTGTTTGCTCACTAATGTCCAGAGAGGGCTGGGCACACACATTCATGAACCGCCTTACACACACACACACACACACACACACACACACACACACACACACACACACACACACACGCATACCTGAGCTCAACTCAAGCAGGTTCCTGGCCAGCAGCCAGACCAATGGATACCTTGTCTTAGCTGAATTACTGAATTACTTGGATGGGAGACCTCCTTGGAAAACTAGGTTGCTGCTGGAAGTGGTGTTGGTGGGTGGCCAGTAGGTGGCACTCTTCCCTTTGGCCAAAAAAAAGAAGATCGATCCCAATGCCCCAGTGCTGTGACGAGGGCGCTGCACTGTAGGAGATGCCGTCCTTCGGATGAGACGTTAAACCGAGGTCCTGACTCACTGTGGTCATTAAAGATTCCATGGCACTTATCGTAAAGAGTAGGGGGTTCCCCGGTGTCCTGGCTAAATTCCCAACCTGGCTCATTCAATCTGGCCCCCTAATCATCCCCCACTGTAATTGGCTCATTCACTCCCTCACTCTCCACCTCAAGCTAGTGTGTGGTGAGCGTTCTGGCGCATAATGGCTGCCGTGCATCACCCGGGTGGGTGCTACACATTGGTGGTGGTTACTAGTGAGGTCCCCCCATCCATGTGTTGTAAAGCGACCTTGGGTACCATGAAAGGCGCTATATAAGTCGAAGGTATTATTATTGTTATTATTAATGGCGAGCCTGCCAGGATGGCCTCACTGATAAAGCCTGTAATCTCTGAGAGGACCCCAGAGTCACCGTGTGTCTGAGGCTAAACCCCAAACTATGTCAATTAAAAAGCCTGACCAGGCTAATCTGCACGGTTTCCAGATTAATGAAAGGGAAAGGAGGAGCTGGTGGAGGGGAGGTGGGAGAGGAAACGCAAGCAACTGGGTGCCTATCTGACAGCCAGTAGAGAGGTTGTCTGCATACCTATCACTCTGACAGACTCTGTCTCTCTCTCTCTCTCTCTCTCTCTCTCTCTCTCACTTAAACATGCACACATGAACAGAGGCAAACAAAAACACCCTCCACATACTCAAATGTTGCAAGTCAGCCTGGTTCATTGACATCAGAAATTGTAATGCACATGTGAAACAAACGAGAATCGTCTGGTCATGTATTGCATGGCATGGAGGAAAGACTTAACCACCATCTCCTCTCAACCAATCAACCACACACACACACACACACACTTGCTCTTTCTCTCTCTTTCTCTTTCTCTCTCTCTCTCTCTCTCTCTCTCTCTCACCCCCCCTCCCTCCCTCCCACCACTTTCAGTGTCCCAGTGCACTTGCTGAAGTCATCCAGCTGAAGGAACTAGAACCGTCTATCACGTCAGCCAAGGAACAAACACAGCACTTAAGGCTTGGCTTCAGCCCACATGAAGGCCACTTTGGGTTGCTCTTGTTAGTGGAGAAAGTTGGTGGTCAAGCAGAATGGGTTGTGCTTTTGCAGTGAACTGACATAACATAGCCACCCTTGGGGATCAATAAAGTCTCTATCTCTCTCTCTCTTTCTCTCTCTCTCTCTTTCTCTTTCTCTCTCTCTCTCTCTCTCTCTCTCTCTCTCTCTCTCTCTCTCTCTCTCTCTCTCTCTCTCTCTCTCTCTCTCTCTCTCTCTCTCTCTCTCTCTCTCTCTCTCTCTCTCTCTCTTAAAGGTGCATGCCTTCATTATAGTCCAATGCACTTTTTTGTTGGATTCAGCAAATCTCTCTTCTAGCTTTCCATTCTGTACTCCAGTGTTGGCACACAGTCTTGTCACCGTGGAAACAAACAAAGTGGCTTGGACTGAAGTTAGAATGAAAAATGAAGAGTGTATTTGATTGATTGTTCAGTTAATATCAGCAATCTTTCCCCAGGATCAAGGACTGAGTGGATGAGTGTGTTTATTAAAGATGCAGTCTGTGGAGATGCTTGGCGTGTGTATTCAGTAAATGCTTTTGATGGATGGCCTTGGTCTTGGTTTTCCGACACAGCAATCTGCTCTCTTGCAGTCCGCCCACGGGAGACAGCAAATCAGGTTCCAGCACTCTGCCGCCAATCAAATCAAAGACCAACTTCATCGAGGCAGATAAGTACTTCTTGCCGTTTGAGTTGGCCTGTCAGTCCAAATGTCCACGCATCGTAAGCACATCACTAGACTGTTTACAGGTCAGTACCCGAGATGGAACTCACTAAAATGTGTGTGTGTGTATTTGTTGGTTCTGTTGAACACTATTTGATAGTTTATTTCAGTAACCATATACATCAATTATTTCTTTAAAATGCATTTGAAAACATGCACATTTACATTTACATATTTACATTACATTCTACAACCTCCTATACCATTCTACAACCTGTTTATAAAACAAAATCACTTTTACCATACTGCTCATTCAAAGACATGGAATGCATTAGCAATCCATCATTGCTACATGATTTTCAATGTTTTAACAGTGCAGTTAATGCAAAGCACTATTGGTTTGCTTGCACTATTTTACAGTTACTCTATTTCTATGACCGCAAGGTTTGAGCGATTTAAACCACAGCTTTGGTTTGTGTTTATATACCGAGTGCTGCTTCGGTCTGTTGTTTACACACTGCCCGATTTTCTGGCTTCGGCAGAAATTAATTGCATATGGCCACCTGACGGGGAGCGCCCCAGACAACACCACCCCGGGCAAGAAGCTCATCGACAGGATAATCGAGACCATATGCGGCTGCTTCCAGGGCCCCCAGACGGACGAGGGCGTACAGCTCCAGATCATTAAGGTTTGTAAATCCATGTTTGTCCCCTTGCTGGTTCATAGATCCACTTTTCAGCCACTGGAATGCCAGTTCCTATACCTCCAGTGTGATACCACTTGGTGGTACCAATCCAAAATTAGAGCACTTTTTTCTTCTTAGGTTTAATACTATGGCAACTATTAACTAACCAATTGAGTAGAAAGGATTATTATATAATTCTTTCATGCATTCTTCCATTTTTGTTGAGTTTTTGCAGATTGCATTGTTGTTGAAGATTTAGAAGTTTGTGAGGCTACAGTATGTGGTGCCCAATGCTCTGGTCATGTGACTGGAGTTCCTGTTTAATGGCGTTGATGCACCTTGCAGTCAGATCGTTTATCAAATGTACTTAACAATCTCTCTAGATCTTTGAAACATGATATTATCAAGAAATAAAGGGTATTGAAATAAGAGTGTGTTTATAAGTTTTAAGTGTTTTAAATAGATGACCTTACATTTTATAATGTAATTTAATTAATGGTGTACTTCAGACCTTCAGACTTTTAAGTGCTCTCTACTTGTCTGAGTGGATGAAGCTCTAGATGTTAAATGAAGAACATTTTGGCCTTGAAATAGCCTCTTCATCATGTTTAGTAGCTACTGTGTGGAATGGTACCCCTCTCTTAGGAGACTTCCTTGATGCTGTGGCACAGTGAGAGACCTGAACAAATAGAATGTGTTTGGCTGGGCTATATTAGCCTGGGTTGCCATGGCAAAGAGAATAATGTGGATAGGGGCCTGCCGTGGCATCTCTGAAGAGGAAGTTCTTTTGTTGACCTGTCACATCTTATGAAACAGAGTTGTTGCCGCCCGCTTTGTGCTTGACTGGGTCAAGTGCTGCTGCGCGCAGCCCTAGTTTCTGAATGCGGGACCACGGCCCAAACCTGAGTGGGTTCTCCCGGTGTCCTGTCAAGTAAGCCTAGTGTTGTTTCCCTGTTGTGTAAGACTGGCTGGAAATGTTCAGGAAGAAAGTTCACTGGATTGAGGGCAAGTGGGCTGAACTTTCTCAGTAGCTTTTTACATCACACCACATCCCAGAGCTTGTTCAAGTGGTGTGATGTTCAACCACTCAAGGTAAAAGTGCAGATTTGCAGTATGCTGAGGAGTGCACACAGGGCTGTGGTTTTTAAAGCACCTAAAGCACCTTCCCTACAGTGCTGAAATAGCTGTCTTGTGTTGTATTCTAAACAACATGGGCAGTTTTACATTAAAGATTTCTTCCTTTGCAAGGGGATTGTGTGTGTGTGTGTCTGGGTGGGGGGGTTGGGGGAGGAGAGCATGCTCACTTTTCGCTGCAGTCTGTCTGTCTTGTGCTGTGGCTGCACTGAGACAGAGACAGACAGTGATTGGTGAGAACGAGATGCGTGAGAATTGATGCTAATTGGATGGTTGTGTCCCATCGCCAGGCCTTGCTCACAGCAGTAACGTCCCAGAATATCGAGATCCACGAGGGGACCGTCCTCCAGGCAGTGCGGACATGCTACAACATCTACCTGGCCAGCAAGAACCTCATCAACCAGACCACGGCCAAGGCCACGCTCACCCAAATGCTGAATGTCATCTTCGCCCGCATGGAGAACCAAGCAGTAAGTCTCCTCCGCACGTCTCAAACAGCAATACGGGGGGGAAACACTTGTTCTAACCTGTGTTTTTTTTCTTCTTGACTGGAACTTCTCCCTTCCCCCCTCCTTCTCGAAAATATAGCTTACAAATCACAAGATTACTTGGGCTATGGCTTCCAGAAAGCGTGATCGTCAGGTAAAGAGTATAGGACTGCCTTGAATTATTGCTTGGTCTTCCCTCCTCTGGTTGTGTGCTTTGGCTTCATCCATCAGTACTTTATTCTACCGTAGTTCTCTTCTCTCTCTCTGATGTCGTGTTCCTTAAAACGTGCTTGCCGTGGCTTACGTTCTTTTTGCCTGCAACTTTGTTTCCACATCCAACGTCATTCAGTTCTATATTTAAGTGTGTGTATGAATGTTATTTTCATCCTTTTGAGTTTGACGACGGTCATGTGTGCGAGCGGGAGTGCGTGTGTGTGTGTGTGTGTGTGTGTGTGTGTGTGTGTGTGTGTGTGTGTGAGGATGAGTTAAAATAACAGCACAGATGTTCAGCATACATTTTGTGGGTTTTTAATAGATCCCCCACATTCTGGTCATAGCTGGTGACCTGTTAACCTATTCGTTGTTGATTTTATTAATTGTGTATATAGCGTAAAATAACTGTTTGATCTGTGCCTCAGTCAGCAAGTTGGGCTTACATAGTTTGGCTGTGAAACAAACAACATTGACTCTGCATCCTTTGACAATTTTGTCTTGCTATGGGAGAGACTGAACTCTGGGGCCCCTTGCTGTCTTCGTTTGATGTGGCTAAACTTGAGAAGCGATAGACTCGTGACCCTCCTTAATTAGCCCACTCCACAGCGGTGACGGGCCCTCGACAGGCGTTCCGTGCCTGGCCGGTTAATGCACGCCACATCACATCGCCATGTGATAATTGTGCGACGAGCCTGTGCCACGTACATTAGGACAGATTAAAATGCGAGAGAGTGCTTCTGAAACGCTTCCAGGGGAGTTTATCCATGAGCTGCATACCAAATGTGCCAGATTTCAGCTGTACACGAGACTGCGGTTAAAAAAAAAACCCTAGCTGCCTTAACCATGATGCCATAAAGGAATAGATATTTAAGGGTTGGGATCAAGCTCTCCGTGTTGGCAGTCTATTACCCTCACTACACCCACACATGTAATCACAGTGCATATGGTAACTCGGCTGGGCTGAACGATCTCTTTGCTTACTGCATAAATATTGCCTCAGTGAGGAACAGGCATGCAGGTTGGTGGCTCCTTCAGCCTGGTTAGCGTTGGTGTTAATCATGAATAATTTAACATCTGATATCTTTTCCTTGGATGTTTTGCTTCGAGGAACTTCCTTGTTTTGATCACAGGAGTGTGTCAGTGTCTCAGTTGGTTTATTCTCATTTCAAAATCTATTTAGATAGTAGATACCCTTTGTATTACTACAGTAAGCACTATGTATCCAAGGTCACTAAATCCCTTACAGAATTTGCAGGTCCACTGAGTTGAGCTAATCTTAAGCTTGATTATGGTTACATACTGTACATGAATACATAATACATGAATACAGATTTAATGTCCTATAAAGTAGCAAGAGTTTTCAGGGAATTTGTGTGGAAGACAAAGGGACGTTGAGCATGGGTCATACAAGTTTATACAAGGACACTTAGACAGGCTGCAGGCTAACAGACCACTTAGCTTACGACCTCACAAAAAAGCACTCAGCAAGCCAGATAAACCGTGTGTGTGCGCCATTATGTTCAGTATAAAAAGGTTGGACGAGAAGGCTGCATTTTCTTCCATAGAAGCATAGTGCAAGCCCCTAAGACACATAATTTCTAAGTACATCTCTTTCTGGGAAGACCAACAGCCTGGTAATGACACACTGTGAACGGGGTGGAAGAGTTTGAAATGTTTAACCTTTAATGGTGTTTGCAGTCTGTTGACTTGTGAGAGCAGGTCTTTTTATGCCTTTACTGTTTCTTCAAGATCTAACGGTACTTGGGGGTGGGGGGTGCCATATAAGCATCACATACATAAGTCTACTGTTGAGTTATGCCATTCTTTTGTTTTAAACAGTACAGCCCAACACAAGTGCATCAGTCGATGACACGAAGCATGGATGCTTTGCTTTTGCATTAGACCGGATCATTCTTTCATATGCATGTCCTTTGATTTCCATGTAACAATGCATTTGTCGACACATACAAAACTGAGATGATTGATTGAGCGTGTTTCTGTCTATGGTTCTCTGAAACGTTGGCTCCTGGGCCTGCTCTAGGTGTCCTGAGCCCTTGCTTGGCTTTGGGCCCGAGTCTCGCCTGTGGATGCAGGTGCTAACAAGTTTGGAATTGCAGGGGGTTGTGAGGTGGTGTGTGAAATTATTGTGTCAAAGTATAGTAATCCTTTGCCTGTGTGTTTGTGTGTTCTGTACGTGTGTGTTGTGTGGGGTGTGCATCTGTGCGTGTGTTTGTGTGAATCTGTGTGTCCATGTCACTGTGTGTGTCCATCCATGTCTATGTGTGTATGTGTTTGCTTGTGTGAATCTGTTTGTCTGAATCTCTGTGTGTCTGTGTGTGTCTGTGTGTGTGTGTGTGTGTGTGTGTGTGTGTGTGTGTGTGTGTGTGACCCCCCTCCCCACCCCCAGCTCCAGGAGGCGAAGCAGATGGAGCGCGAGCGGCACCGGCAGCACTCCCCCCTCAGTCAGCAGGAGCCGGACTCTCCCCAGCAGCCCCAACCCCAGACCCCCCAGACCCCCCAGACCCCCCAGACCCCGCAGACCCCTCAGACGCCCCAGACGCCCCAGACCCCTCAGCAGCAGCATGCCAGCAGCAGCACGCCTCCAGCCAAGGCACCCCCACCCCTGCCACCGCCCCAGGAGCCCGCCGAGGGAGGGGGGAAGAGCGAGCCCGAGACCGAGGCCGAGCAGGGCAATGGGGGCTCCACCGAGACCCCCCACTACGAGAACCCCGAGCCCGAGAACGGCTCTGAGTTCTGCGCCGCCGAGAACGAGCAGACTGAAGCTGACCAGGCCACCGCCGCTGCGGCGCAGAGTGAGTAGAGTCTGTGCAGCCACATGTGGATGGGAGCACGCACACACACACACACACACACACACACACACCCACACAGAGTCACACTCACACACACACACACACACACCCACACAGAGTCACACTCACACCCACACAGAGTCACACTCACACCCACACAGAGTCACACTCACACACACACAGAGTCACACTCACACATGCACGTTCATTCATAGAAACACACTCAGATACACCCGTATTACGGCTGAAGCATAGTATGAAATTAATTTATAGAAACATGGGTTGAGTCATAACCCTTTCTTGCATTAATGCATTATTTTATGCATTAATTTAATTGAATTGAATTAGTTTAATGTATTTGGTGGTGGTAATGGTGGTAATGCCTACCGCTCTGTTGTTTTTGAAACATTTCTGGGGATGGGAAGAAAAGATGGTGGAGAGTTCATCTCCTTTGACCTTGACATTTCCTGAGTTCTCTTTGTTGAAATATCAATGAACTGGCTGTTGCGTAAGAACCGAATGGTGCCTCTGTGTCTCTGCACATTATATCAGTGGGGCTGTACTAACCTTCAGTGTCTAAATGTTCTCATTAAAGACCAAATTAGAAAACGCATGGAGCCAGGGGGACCATAACAGCAATGTTACAGAACATCCAAGCACGTTAAATCTTCATTTTAATAATGCAGTGAATTGCTACGTCTTCACAGGTGCAGCACAGAACAGCATGGACGCTGTTGTGGAAGAAGGGACTCCGAACTATGAAGAAAAGGCCCAGGAGATTGTTCAGAGCATCCTGCAGGAAGTGGTCAACACAGTGGCAGGAAGTGAGTTTGGTTTCATGCACTGGGGCTGGTTAGTGTTCCATGTAGGTGAATTAGTGACAAGCCTGGCTAAACTAACTCCGAGTAAGTGCCAGTCCTTCTTATAGAAGGTATTCAGGCCTCATAGACTTTAATGTATTAGTTAGGATTGCCACATTGCTGGCTGACAAGGGAGGACTGTTTGTAGCTTTATGGAAGTGAAGTGACTAACCACAATAACTCCTTATGCTGGCAAGCACTTGAAGCTTGTCCTTGTAGTCGGTGCTATTTTTACACATGCATATTCCACCATCCCCAAAGGGCACTGCCTGGACCCTGTTCATCTGTGTTCAGATGCCAAGGATGGGGGCGGCGAGGCCGAGCCTGAGGTCGAAGCCGAGCCTGAGGTCGAAGCCGAGCCGGTCGAGGCCGAGCCAGCCGAGGGCACCCCGAACTCGCTGGAGGACGAGGGGACGCTGGGCAGTGACAGCGAGAATGTGCACGCCAACGGCATCCCCGGCACACCCATCTCGGCCAGCTTTACTCCGTCCCTGCCTGACGACAGGCTGTCCGTCTCCTCTAACGACACTCAGGTGAGAACACACAGTTGCGCACTTCCTCAGGTACCACCAGGTTCTGAAGATCGTTCAGAATCAAAGCATTGAAATAAATTATCCTGGCCAATCCAGCTGTGGACATTCTTTGCCTTGTTTTCTTCGTTCTTTTGGACGTGCGCAAACTGCGCACACATAACCAACTTCTTGGATGCATCCAGCTAGGATCTGGTTGGACTCTTTGAACCACATCTGTGCCGAAATCGGAGCTAGATCTTGGCCGAATCCGCATCAATGCAAGCTGGTGTGCCGTTGAGGCTTTCCCGCTCCATCCTGCAGGTTTTAGTCGTAGCGGTAATCAAACGCACATGGCTGTAATGTGCGCACAGTGCACACCCGATGTCCCTCAGGGCCAGCATTAGCAGCATCAGGTCTGCTAGACTGAGCCAGACTCTGTGGTAGGTCTCCAGATGCAGCCTACAACAGCCAGGAGTTAGAGCAGTGGGCTTTTAACTAAAGGAGTGGAGGATGGTGTTTGGTTGCTATGCTACAGGGCTGTGCGCTGCTTATTTAACCTGCTGACAGCAGTGGGTCTTATGTGGGCTAATGACTGTATTAGTGTGGCCAAGTGATTCATCTGATGACTTATGTTCACAAAACCAAGCAATGAATTTGGATTAAAGTTGCTAGGTTTGATGAATATCAGTATGTCTACAGGAATCCTAACTAACTATGAAATTTGAACTTTGAACTGTGTTGATGACAACAACAAAGCATGTTTGTTTGATTTTTTTCAGTGCCAGTGTTGATGTTTTTTTTAATTATATTTTAACTACTCTGCTTTGTTGTGTTTTAGGAATCGGGAACTACAGGGCCTGCACCTGGTGCCAAGTTCTCCCACATTCTGCAAAAGGATGCCTTCTTAGTTTTCCGCTCTCTCTGCAAGCTGTCTATGAAGCCCCTCTCCGATGGTCCCCCAGATCCAAAGTAAGCCTCCTTTCCACCCCTGCATAAAACCACCCTCCTGAGAAAATACACTATATTTCCCCCCACTGGACATAACCAGAGGGCCTAATCACATCTGAGCTGGTTCAATACAATTTGTGAATGTGGTTGCCAACTGGGTTGCATTCACAGAGGACTGCAACTTTTCCAAATCTGATTGGCATGCTATGTGTAAGTAGATTTAGTGAATCTGGTTTGTGTATGTAATTCAATCCAAGATGGCTGGTGTCCTGCATAATGCTGCTGTGGCCCTGGGGAGACCTAGAGGGAGAGAGATGGCGCTGTGAGAGGGGGAGAGGTGGCGCTGTGAGAGGGGGAGAGGTGGCGCTGTGAGAGGGGGAGAGGTGCTTACTCTTGGTGTCAGGAATAGTCCTTTTCCCAGAAGAGCTGAGCTGTCATGGTGTGTGTGTGTGTGCGTGTGTGCGTGCGCATGTGTGTCTGTGTTTTTGAGTCTGTGTATGAAAAAGTGTCCAATTTTCTGGGTGCACAAATATGTGAGAGGGGAGAGTGTCTATTTGTGTGCAAGAGAGGGAACGAAAGATAGAGGGGGAGAGAGAGAGGGAAAGAAAAAGCGAGAGAGAGGGAGAGTGCGAAGGGCATAAGAGACAGAGATGTTTCAGACAAAGGCATTTAGAGAACAGTCATTCATTTCCATCAGGCACGCATGGCGGTGGAGAGCAGCTCTGCCTGGCTGCAGTGTCTGTCGCTGCAGTATTGATCTTTCTGTGTGATAGAGAGACTGTGGCCTTCCACACCATCACCCCAGCCCTCCAGCACACACACACACACACACACACACACACACACACACACACTCTCACACCCAGACACCCACAACCCTGCCCCAAGAGATTTACCTCACAACTACTTCAACTGATAACTTTGAAATCACATAGCAAGAAAGAATGATTTTCTGTCTTAATAGAAGGCCATCTGAGGGTGTGGCAGCAGACAAACCATATCAGGAGTGGGATAGTGTGGGATAGTCTTTACAGTGTTTTTATGACGCAACTCTGCAGATTATTACCCAAGTATTAGTGCTTATGCCACATTGCTGAAGTATCCATTAAGTAAACAAGACCTGCCTTACCAGATTATTTTAAAATGCAATATTCATTCACAGTTGCAGATGTTGAGTTTCTACCTTCATTGTTTTTTGGTACAGTCTTCTAAAGTGTATCTATTTCTAAATCAGTCCCTCAATAGCAGTCAGCGGTTGTTTGAGGGTGTTGTCGTGTTGTTGGGCCGGTTTGAGGGTGTTGTCGTGTTGTTGGGCCTGTTTGAGGGTGTTTGTTGGGCCTGTTTGTTCTTTGCCAGAGAGCCCACACGTTGAAGAGATGAAGTGATTCAGCTGTTTGACGTCCTCCATATTGATTGCTTTGGGGGACTGGTGCGGCCGTCCAGTCTCAAAATGAGAAATGGTGTTGCGCCACCAGAATACTCATTCCAGCCTCTCAAAAGGTCCTCCATGCTCAGTGTGGAGGTTATTTATGGCTGAATTATTGTGCGTTTTCTAGATGTATGGCTCAGTGTTTGCTGACTCATTTGAAACAAACAAATGTATGTTTCTGTTGACAAACAAACGCGGACATGATTAAGTAGTAACATCCGCTTTGTCGTGTTTACAGGGGAAAAAACAGTGTTTATTTTGTTACTTTTTTGTAAAATCTGGTTTAATCCAATTCTGTGGCGGGAAGTGAACAGGAGAGCATTAAATCTTGCGTGTAGAAAGAGCCGTTGTCCACTGGGCGCGCTTGCACCCACTGTCCCGCTCTGAAGGTATGCCATAGAAATCACTTCCTGTCATTGTTCAAACTATCTATTAGAATTCTGGTGGTTTTACAATGTAGCGAAAACATGTCTAGACCTCAATGTTGTGAGAACAGTATATTACAGGGATCTCATGATACAATTTCATAATATGTTGTGTTATAGTGCTCTATTTACCAACACAGATGTGCCTGAGAATCTTAAATTGTGTAGCCTATATTTAGTGACCTAACATATTGATTAATGATGTCTGGATTTTACTGAGACTGGAACACTGAACACTGGATTTTATTGAGCAGCAAAAACAGAACTGATTGGTGATCTACACGGCAGTGGCGAAAGGGTTTGGTGGAGGTGTGCGGGCTTGTATTGAAAACAATGGAATCTATTATAACCGAACGTTGAAAGTGGAGCGTGCCACACTCATGTTGGTGCCTGTGTGCGGGGGCCTTCAGTGTCCTATTATTAAATGCACTGACCACAGCCTTCCCTGGCCACCTGCTCTCCTGATGAACCCCAGCAGTGTCACAATAACCAATTAAGCCTCATGTCCCCGCCATCTGCCGTGTTAATGTTGTTGTCTCGCTTCCATGTTGAACTTTGACCTTTGATGTTGACCTCCTACCCTACCCTGCCATGCCCTGCCCCTCTCCGCAGGTCCCACGAGCTGCGGTCGAAGGTGCTGTCGCTGCAGCTGCTGCTGTCCATCCTGCAGAACGCCGGGCCCATCTTCAAGACCAACGAGATGTTCATCAACGCCATCAAGCAGTACCTGTGCGTGGCGCTCTCCAAGAACGGCGTCTCGGCCGTGCCCGAGGTCTTCGAGCTCTCGCTCTCCATCTTCCTCACGCTGCTGTCCAACTTCAAGACCCATCTCAAGATGCAAATTGAGGTGTGGTGCTACCCCATTCCTGTGACACACACACACAAACACACACATACACACACACACACACACACACACACACACACACACACGGCCCCCCACCTACTTGCAACTGTTCACATCAGTCAGCTGAGCAGCTTGCTGACAGGGTGAAAGTAGGCGAGAGCTGTCCAGAAATGAAGTCCTGTCATTTTGCCCAGATGCAGCGCAATCTTTCACTCTCATCCTCCCTCCTTCTGTCTCACTCCGTCTTCCTCTTTCGCTCCCCCTCTCCCTGTCCAACTCCGTCTCTCTCTCTCCTCTCTGGCTGCCTCTCTCATTCATATACCCCCCCTCCCTCCCTCTCTCTCTCTCTCTCTCTTATTCACTCACTCACTCTCTGTCTCCCTCTCCTGCTTAATCTCTCCAGGCCTCCCATCCATCCTTCTCCCTCTTCTCCCTATCTTCTGAATACTCTCTCACTCTCTCATTCTATCGCTCATACACACACACACACACACATACACTTTCTCTCCCTCTCTCTCTCTCTCTCTCTCTCTCCCTCTCTCTCTCTCTCTCTCTGCGTATCTCTTTCCCTCGTTCTCCCATCTCTTAAGCCCATTGGTGGTGATGTGATGTACTGCCAGCGGTCAGGGTGTCTAAGATGCATGTTCTGCTCACCAGCACGCCAGTCCATCTGCCACGTGTGTCTCCGTCCGCAGTTCCGTCCTGTTTCAGACATCACTCCTCCTGATGATGCCGCTTCTCCACTTCCCAGCCGTCACTGCTGAATGCAGTGTGTCTGTCAAGGCCAAAGAGCTTAACGTTTTTCTTGTGTGTATAATTGCTTCTGTGTCTTCTACCTCCTCAGGTGTTTTTCAAGGAGATTTTTCTGTACATTCTTGAGACGTCCACTAGCTCCTATGACCATAAGTGGATGGTCATTCAGACTCTTACCAGGATATGTGCCGGTGAGTAACCTTGAAACTCTTTCACACCTCCCCCAACTGTCCTTGTTTTTTCAAGTATTGATTTTTTTTTTCTTGTCTGTGCTTTCAGATGCCCAGAGTGTGGTGGACATTTATGTGAACTATGATTGTGATTTGAATGCTGCTAATATTTTCGAAAGGCTCGTCAATGACCTTTCCAAGATTGCACAGGGACGTGCAGGCCATGAGCTTGGCACGACCCCCGTACAGGTGAGAAGGCTGTTCTCGGGCTGTTTAACACACTGGATTTGTCACTGTCAGCCAAGACACACAGTAATGAATAAAAAACCTGTGACATTTTATATTGGCAAAGCTTCTGTTTTAGCATTCTATTCTTCGTGTTCTCAACTTCTGCAATGCGACATTATCCGCTTACTGTTCGGAAGTCAACCTGCTGTATTCCTTGAAATCTTCTGAAAACGTTTTAAATCCCTGTGGTAGAATCCTAAAATAATCTACTTTGTAAGCGAAGGAAAAGTTGTGGAAAGGTGCTGTGTGCCAAGAAAAGTCATAGAAAAGGTTCCATATGGAACTTTCTTGGCATGGAAAGTTTCAACAAAGACTTATTCTCAGGGAAAATAGACTATAGCACGGTGTCTAAAGCTGAATTTCTAAGACTTCCGCAAAAAAAAAAAAACATTGAACAAGTAATTCCTAGCAGTTCCAAAAAAAATCCTAGCATCTTATTATTAGACATTGTATCTTGTGCATATACACTTAACCATACTCTCTATTATATTTTACTCTTAACCATACTCTCTATTATATTTTACTCTTAACCATACTCTCTATTATATTTTAGTAAATTGTGTGACATTTATTTCCTACTGAATTGAGCAGTATCTTTAGATCATTTACATTTAACTTTCCTCAGAATACCTATTTTATAACCTCAAATAGTAAAAACAATTCTATTTTATTTGTTTTCCTATGCCTTTTTGAGACGGTAATCCTCTACGCGTCCTCATATGAACCTGTGTGTATGTGTGTTGTGTGTGTGTACGCCTCAGGAGCTGACCCTGAGAAAGAAGGGGCTGGAATGTCTGGTGTCCATCCTCAAGTGCATGGTGGAGTGGAGCAAAGATCAATACGTCAACCCCAACTCCCAGACCAGCCTGGGTGAGAGCCGGCAAACACGCCACACATCCATCCATGCACACTCACACACACACACTCACTCATTGATAGGTCTAGCTGTGTGCTATAGGTTCCGTGGGAGAAATGTTTGTCATTGGAGCGGCGTCTTGTGAGATACAGATGGAAGCTACAGTGTAGCATGCATCACATCAGTCAAGCCCCTGTGCACTGTGTGTGAGCCCGTGTAGATTGTGTGCGTGTGTGTGTGCGTGTGTGCGTGTGTGTGTGTGTGCGTGTGTGTGTGTGTGTGTGTGTGTGTGTGTGTGTTTCATGTGCTGCTCTGCTAGGCGTGGTGTCACGGAGCCCAGTGCTTTTTTTACACATCCACATGCACCGAGCCGCTCATGCATAAACAATGTTGGTGTTTGGAGACCCCCGTCTCCGTGGAGGAACCCGCCGTAGCGCTGACGGTTCTGGCAGGACTTTCATCTTAATCAGGCAGACTGCGGGCAGCGCTGCATCAACGATGTCACAAGATGGAACTCCTGGGAATGAGATTGGGTTGGGG